>NC_072468.1:4419630-4489630 GCF_027596085.1 Anoplopoma fimbria
GATAATATTGCCTAAAGGAAGCATATTTAAGGTGAATAAAATTGGTCCAAGCACAGAACCTTGTGGAACTCCACGACTAACTTTGGTGTGCATAAAGGATTCATCGTTTACACATACAAACTGGGATCGATCTGATAAATAGGACTTAAACCAGCTTAGTGTGGTTCCTTTAATGCCAATCAAATATTCTCTGTAATAGGATGGTCAATGGTGTCGAATGCTGCACTAAAGGTCTAACAAGACAAGTACAGAGAAAAGTCCTTTGTCTGATGCAATTATTAGATAATTTGTTATTTTCACCAGTGCCTCTTTTGCATGATGCACTCCAAAGCCTGACTGAAAATCCTCAATTAAACTATTGTTGTGTAGAAAGTCACACAACTGATTTGCGACTGCTTAGCGAGGGAATGTTAAAAATAGGTACATAGTTAGCCAACCCCTCTGGATCAAGAGTGGGCTTCTGAAGAGGTTTAACTACAGCTTATTTGAAGGACTTTGGTAAATGGCCTGTTAGTAAAGATAGATTTATGATATCTAGTAAAGAGGTGCTAAATAACAGTAAAACTTATTTAAGCAGCCTAGTCGGGATGGAGTCTAACAGGCAGGTAGATAATTTAGAGATGATGGTCTACAAGTTGTTGAAGACAATTGCTGAAGGTTGATGGGAGAAAAGCGGTCTAAATATATATCAGGTCTACAACTGTTTCTAGGGTTACTCTATTTGAGGATATATCAAAGCATTTCTGAAAGTATGCAACTTCTGTTATCGTGGAATACAACTTAATGCTTACACAAAGCTAACATTATCTCGCTGTTAGCATTTCAGCCCTTGTTTGCTTTTTGCATCATGATTGTTTTCCCCTCCAGTGGCAAAGGGTCACCTGTTGTTCAGAAATATGGATGCTTGGTGGGAAACAGGAGAAAAGATGTGGAGGGTTGTTGGAGAAGACACATTGCCGTCTACCCCGCCAATAAACTGCATGAGAATGACTGTTGACAAGGAATGTAACATGAAGTACATTTTTTATAGAAATGGGAAAAATATCTCAGGGCATGTTCTTGTCTTACTTTTAGTTTTTCCAAGCTTATTTTTGCTAAATTTATCATTGACATCATCATGATTCATCATCTTTTCTTTAAAATAAACCTACCTAATTGGCAAACAGTCACTTGATTCTGAGCCAGCTATATGGCAAGGAATTAAGTTTCCTGCACCTCATTATTACATCTAGTGCCAACGTTCATTGCAAGAAGTACAAGTGTGTCTCTTATGGCGGAAAAGGTGTGAAGGTCAGGGTGGATAGGCGTGCACATCAGGCTTTCATGTCGGGGACAAGCTTGTTTCTTTTTTGACAGTGTTTGTATTTATTGCATTTTCTGTTGCCTAACTTTAACCATAGTCTAACCTTAAAGTGTTTCAGTTGCCTAAACCTAACCATACCAAAACATATTCAATTTGCCATGAACCACAATCTTTCCCTAACTTAAACATTCCGTAGTTACCATGTGCACCATAAGTGAGAAATTTTAAAAACGTTGGCACTGGACATAAAAAACAATACATTGAGCTTTGCTCTGCATTGAGCTTTGCTCTGCGTTAATACAGCTGTTACCGCTGATAAACCCATCTCCCAAACCACACTGTTAGCTCTGTCTGCACTGTTTGGGCTGTTAGCACCGTTAGCTTTTAGCAGCTGGCTCAGTCGTCTTCTGGTTGACTGAATAGATGTGCTCTGAATGACTTATTGTGCACCTTTAATATGGTAAATGTCTAATATTTGGATTTGCATAAAACAAAATGCATCCTGCGTGTGTTATCAAGGTCGTATCAGTCAATGCATCTGAACTTGATCTTTGGTCTTAAAGAATTTCTTAACACATCCAAGAGGCTTCTTCAGCTGTCTTTGATTTATTACATCTAGATAGGACTTAAAGTGATGCAACATGTTTAAAGAGTATTGTGAAAATTAACATTTTGGCAAATATATAGTGCCTCAAACCATGCCTCAAGGCATGTCTTCTGGGTTATTTTCATTAAACGAGCCTCTTAGGTCACAGTTTTTCTTTAATACGTTCATATTTAATGCAGTTTGATTTGAACGCTATCACATTACTCAGTGAAAGTAGCTTAGGTTGAAAGCTGTAGAATCAAGTGAAAAGTCATGACACTAAAGTGTACGCTTAAAGCAAAGCTTCATTTAATTAGCCGACAAGTCTGACAGATACTATTTAACATGAACCACTTCCCTGATATGTCTCGCAGAGTACGTGATGGGAAAAAAGGTTCTATGGAGACAGGTTGAGCTCATTTATAAAACACTCCAGACAGACGGGAGGAGAAAACCAACGTTTTCTCATGTCTGCCTCTTCCACTTGTTGGACTCACTGATCTTACAAAGCTGACAGTTCGCAATTCAGGATGGAGGTTTAACGTAGTGTTACCTGCACTTAGACGCATATCACAGCATGTAGAGAAGTAGTGGCTTACTATGAATATACAGAACACATGGCAACACATAAACACATTCACACTCATGCAGTAATATTATCCGTATGTTAAAAAAATAAGTGAAGAATATAGTCACTTGGGATTAAAACACATCTTGGGTTGTGAATAATTCATTCAATAGCAATACATATGAAATATTTCCTATATTATACAAGATTTCCAGTATTTTCTTTCAATTCTATTTATATGTTTGTTATATCTAATATTAAAATTGCAACATGAACAATATTAAACTTGTTATTATCTATTTACTGTAAAGGAGAAGCAATTCACTCAAACCAATGATTGAATGTCATGATTCACTGGATTAAATAACTGTCACTATGTTCTTTTTTAATTTTTGGGGGCCCACAAACATGTGTAGTTAAACACTGCACTGTAATTATTGATGTAGTGTCCGCAATCTTGACTAGCTCTTATACTCACAAGATAGAATGACTGTTTCCTCTTCCAGTGTGGGTCTTCCATGTAGGTTTCATGCCTAGGCTTCATTGTCTGATTCATAAAAGTTGTGTTTGTTTGTGTGCGGGTGTAGTCTGTGACTGTACTGAGAAGATTTATTGTATGTGTGTTGTAATGTAATTTTATGATATAATGACAGAGAGAGGGACTTCTATACCTGTTGCATCATTTTATTTTTCTTCATGTCACCACACCGTCATTCATACTGTTTCCCACTTGACTCTACCCTTTGAATGTGTAATGAGTTCTTTTTCTTACTTATTTCCTTAACTTTTTATCCTTCTTAAACCTTAAACTTGTTATGGTTTTCTTGCATTCCATTTTCTTAACACACATTAAAAGCACATTTTGTGGCCTTTTCTAAGACATTCAAGACTTGCACGGAACTTATGATTTACTTAAGGGTGATGACACTGCAGTATGTTAACTGGTGTAAATCATGGTGGATGTTGAATTGTATGAAGACAAAATGATTGTGTCTGCTGTATTGTATTTCTTTTAGCTAGAGAGCAACAATACCACAAGGACAAAAATAAGTTCCTGAGTACACATGCAAACACTAACACCTAACATTATGTGTTTGCATACTTGTGAATAATAAGAGAAGAAAACACTGTGGAAATTCACACATGCATGCGCAAACACAAAAACTCATTGTATGCATTTTGTGCCTCACCTTTTACGTTCACCTTTACGGAGTTTTCACGGCCGCCTCAAACACCGGCTTCCAGTTTTTGCCTGTAAATTTACAGGCAAAGGTTGCGTCCACTATTATGAAGTGTTTACTCAACACAGGCACTAAACATAACTGTCAATTAGGAGTGGAAGTCAGGGCTCCTAATGGCCTTGTTTAGACTGTCATGTGGACAAGCATTAGCGTCTCTCAGTCTGAGAGAGTGTGTGTATGGTAGGGGAGTGAGATGCATTTGAGGATTAGTGTGTATGCGTGCATGTGTGTGTGTCAAAATCCTGCACAGTTTACTCCCCTTGATCATCCAGAGTAGTGAACATTTCACCTGACACCTTTACGAGAGGACAGGACCCCGGACTCATTTTTAAAGTCCCCCTCCACTTTGATGTGCGTTATTAAACACACCTGTATCTGATTTGTGTGCCGCTCTCTTTCGTCTCTCACTCTTCCCTGAATATTAGTGCTACTTACCATTAAGTCTGAACATCAGCAGTATTTACGGTTAGGTCTTAACGCCGGATTTACCATGAAAGTTATAAGAGTGATAAGAGTGGAATTAAAGAAAGGTTCACTAAAAGGGTACAATTCTTGTCATTCTGTTATGCTCACATAAAGGATAACAAATGTGCTATTAAATATTTGGAATTGTTGCTGATATCTTTGGTTTACACAGTACCTATTAAAGCAAAGTTTATATATTTGAATTTCAACTGGATAACAGACATTTCTGGTTTCTAATCACAGAAATACTTTTAAAATGTTTTTTTTTTCATGATTTTCTTTTGATTCAAGGAAGGGCTAATTATTCGAGCTTGTGTCTGACCCACAAGAGACATAAGTGAAAATCTATTCACACAAATGGTGAAATGATATGCCAGTTGAATTTTGGAGGCTATTTTTCTTTTTAAGTATTTGCATATGTAGCAAATTCATCAATTCCTACTGGTCTAACTTAACATCCCACCCCATTAACTACTACAATTTCTGTTTGCGAAACATGATAAACCCTCTACTGCTATAATAAAACTTTAGCTGCATTAACTGCCTGATGGAGCAGCGCACAGGTGTGCGTCAGAGATTAATGTCTGAAGCATTTTGGAGGAGAAAGGGTTGATGTGAAGATAAAGGATACAAAGAGCTCATGAATTATCTGCATATACGAGCTGCTTATTTGATCAACGATAAGGGGAATGAGTCCACTTGCTCTCCAGTCTACACTCACATGAAGCCTATGAGCCTGGAGATATCATCAATTTAGCTTGCAATGACAACTAGTCCTTAGCATGGATGAACACACCTCTTTGGTAAACTATATTATAGGATTATGACTGTATTTGATATGCAACGCATGGAATTAAAGAATATCTCGATAAGTTATAAATGTCCCATCGCTCTAAAGCATAGGCTCAACTAGGCCTTATACTCAGTAGACTTTGCTGAACAGTAAATTGTCTGTTTTGCCCTTGAGGATCAATATCTAGACCATCAAGGGTCTGGTTTCTTCTCCTAATAGTTGAACGAATGTGAGGCAAAGGGCGGGTTTTTCAAAAGGGAAAGAAATGCTTCTGCACAATTGTGACTAATTGTGGCATAAATTCACAATCGTTTCATAACGGCTTCACAGCTTGAGGTTTGTCATGTGCAATGGACGCCTTGCTCCCATTTTCACCTACCATTGCTCTCAATCAAACAAAGAGGTGGGGTGGAAGTTTCTTTTCATGCGTTCAAAGGCGACCGGTTGCTGAGCAATTTCTTTTAACAGAAACAATAACTCTTTTTATTGAGAACAAATGTTGACATTTGGAGGGTGCAGCAGCGGGTGAGGGAAAGGGAGGGAGGGAGGGAGAGAGAAGGGGAGGCAGGGCCTCTGTGTGCTTTAGAGAGTGCCTCTGGTGCTATTTGACAACAGTGCAGAGTCCCGGGGGGAGCCAACCTGAGAATAGAGCATGCATTTCAATAAATCAACTCCTAATGAAAGCGTTTGGGTTGAAGAAGAAGAAGTTGTCCAGGGGCTATAGTGTGCATTTCTTCCATTGGTGACTGCCAGTGAAGTAAAGGTAAATAAGAAGGTAGGTACAATATATCAGTATCAGGCAGTGGTGATCAAATGGAGAACACACAACAAAATAACAACAGAAGTTTCAAAGTCCTCCCTGAATATTTTTCTCCTTAAAAATACTTTAATTACATTACTGACCGTGTGACACCATTCACGGCAAAGCAAACCATGCATTTATGTCACAAAGGCTTCTGTCAGCCTAAACGGTGGGTTAACTGAGTTTCGATGGGTTTACCCACCACTACATCCCTGATGGCAGCCAAATATTACTTCCTTGGATGAGGCAAGGGGGGGAAGAAGGAGGAGGAAAACCAAGGTGAAAGGGAGTCCCTTGAGATTTGAACAACACTCAAGCTCAAATTCAACTGGAAAATGAAGGATTAGCTTTTAGTCTGGCTGGGAGCGATGATGGAGGCCTCTTCTTGGAGAATGGGAATATTATATATTTGATCTTTGGGTATTTCACACTCTACAAGGCCACAAGTGTGGGTGACAAAATATTAGAAATACATTTCTTTTTCTTCAATAAGAAAATGAATGGCGTCTAAAAGTCTTAATAATAAAATAATAATAAAAGTATCACACATATTATGATTGTTAGTATCATTATTATCAAAATACTAACCATATTAATAATACTAATAATACTAATAATAGTAATAATAATCACAACAATTTTATTAGTATAATTCTTATTATTTTTTACTATATCAACAATAATAATGAATGAAAGTCCTCCAACCTAAGCTTTTTTTTCTAAATTGTTTAATTAGCTGTGTCCTAAAGCCGCTGTAATAACCAAGCCGTGATGAAAAGCAGAGGAAAGCCTGTCCGATTAGGGCCCATCACACAGCCCATTGGAGCTGGCAGATGCTTAGATAGACTTTTATGGATTGCTCAATGCCGTGTCGTAATGAAGCAGGCAGGGCTGACCCATCTTGAACCAGGGCTAAAAAGCTCCAGGGATGGGCCCCACTGGGAGCCCATAATGCCCGATGCGTCCCACGGCAGTATTAATCACACTGAAAAATAAATGTGTGTCAGTGCGAGGGGAGGAAAAAGGGGAGAAACATGAAATAAGTATGTCGTTTATCCCAATCAAGGTCGTGAATATGTGGCCGAGGGAGACTCCCTGACCAGAATGAGGCCCTAAAAAAAAAAAAAATCATGGTTAATTTAGAAAAGAATGGATTGTGCAATCTGTGAAAACTCATAATGTTTATGAAAAGCGATATTCATCAAGAATTCCCCATCTGACAAAATGAAAAGAACAATGAGCAGAGTCAAAAGAAAAAAGCCTCAGTGTTCAATACAAGTCTGTTGTAAATAAAAGAATGACTCCCCAAGATTGATATAGTTGGGAAAACAGTTTAATATTTTCTCCTTTGAATAATGGATATCATACCGCGCCAGTACGTCTATACCAGCGCGTTTTTATTTAATTTACATTCAAAGATATAAATTAGTAAAAGTACTCCTGATAACAAGATTGTGAAGCATCTTTCCCAAATGTGTCTCAAATAAAAACCGTCCATAATATATATATGTTTATATATTTACAAACAAACAGACGATGTCAGCTTCACCATTTTTTTTTTTTTTTTTTTTTGCAATACAACTTGCATAAATTATAGGCATCATTTCGCCATCATTAAAAAAATAAATATCAAATGTAGGCTTTTCCACTTTGAAGTCCAGCAAGTTCACTTCAGTCCCGTTTCGCTTTGCGTCCCAAGACACCTCCTTTTACAAATAGGGTTTCACATAAAAAGGCCAGATTATTGTTTTCCCACACGTGAATAGTTATTGAAATAATATACCATGGCAAATAAGCAAACTATATGAACCTGAGAAATAACATGTAAATCACATATAACGGGAGATCTTTTTTTTTCAAACCAGCATACGAAATGATTATCCACAATGCGTCCAAAAAAAACACAAACAACTGAAAAAAAAAAAAAAAAAAACACATTGATAATCTCACAAACGTGATGTGGAAAGTGTGTTTCAGCCCCCGTGGAGCTGAGGAGTTGGTAGCAGCTTTCAATTAGACTCTATGGTGGCACTAGATCCGGTATGAAGTAGAGGTTATGGGGGTTAAAACATGGGGGCCAAAAAGGTGGTGTCCTTACTCGCTTTATAGTCAAAGCAATTGTGACACCTACCTGCAGACCGTGGAAATATAAATCCCACACGATCGACTCCCTCCACAACCCCCAGGAAACACAAAGTCCTCTCAGGCTGGCTCTACCCAAACCGTATCGATACTGCAAGTGCTTATTAAAATCCCCACTGCCTAATTACCTTAAAAAAAAGAAGAAGAAACCCCCCCACACACACAACAATAACCCAAGTGACATTAGAATATGTAAAGTTGCCCGATGAATGCACAGAGCAAACTGTGATTTGCTTGCTTTTGGCTGACCCTGTGTAATTATAATTATCCAACTGAAAGATAAAGTTTGGGGGCCTGCTGTGACACACACACACACACACACACACACACACACACACACACACACACACACACACACACACACACACACACACACACACATCAGAGGAAACATTAAAAACTCGGATTCCTGCTCAAAGGTATGGCAACATTTCTCCACTTATTGGAATTTACAGACTGCCACTGTGTGTGTGTGTGTGTGTGTGTGTGTGTGTGTGTGTGTGTGTGTGTGTGTGTGTGTGTGTGTGTGTGTGTGTGTGGGTTTATGTTTATGTCTATATCTGTAGGTACACGTGTGTTTGCAGTAGGCCTAAACTTTTCTTAACACATCTCTAGGCTACTGCTTTCTAATGCTATACTTAAAGATTCGATGACAGACCAAAATGCATGTATTATTAAAAGAATATATATATATATATATATAAATTATAATAAATTGATTATTCCAGAAATGCACTGCGCTGAAAACGAAGAATAGGCCTACGTGTCATTTGCTTTGAAGGCTGCTGTAACATTATCCATTTCAATAAATAGCTCAGTGTCATATTCAGTCCTAAAATGGTATGTCATTTTAAAACAAGTGCTAATCCGCCAATAGTGTCAGATGACGTCACTTCCATCTCATGCAAGCTCGCTTGAAATAAGTGTTAATGTTGCATCATGACTGCTCACACACACATGGACGTGACACAAAGAAAACCAGTTGATTTGCATTGCAAACAAGTGAACTCATTCCTCTTCCCTCCAGCGTTTAAGAAAAGAACAAAATAGGCCTACAATCTCAAAGATTCAAACACCAGATTAAAAAATGAATTTTCAAAAATGCTTATCATTTTTCTTTTAAGGTGTCATTACGTACCTTTCTTTGCTTCTAAATGTGCAGATCTGAAATGCTGCTGCTGCTGCTGCTCGACAACAACAATCTGGTTTGGGTTCATTTTAACGAGAGGAGAGTCTGGCCTGTGTTTGGGGTTTGAGCTCCCCTCCACAGCCTGGTGAGAGGAGCTCAGACCCTCCACAGCCTGGTGAGAGGAGCTCAGACCCTCCACAGCCTGGTGCAGCGCTCAGACCCTCGGCGGCGGCGGCGGCGGCGGCGCAGCAGCAGCCAGACTCACTCCAGATGAGTTAGTATACCGCAGGATCCCTTGGCCCTGCAGGGGGCTGAAGTTGCCATAGTTTGTGTAATTGCTATAAAAGGGAGAAGTGTAATAAATAGGTCTTCCAAGGATGGAGGGGGCCGGGTAGAGGGAGGGGGAGCTGGCTGCAGGGGAGGTGGTGGAAGACGGGGGGGTGAGGAGGCCACTGGAGGAGGAGGAGGAGCAATTCGGTTGCTGATGATGCTGCTTTTGGTCCGAGGTAGCAATTTCAGCCAGCGACCACAATTTGGGCTTGACCGTGGGGTTCTGAGGTGAAGGTCTGCTATCGAGGCAGGAAGATTTATTGGTATTAATGTTGTTAGTGATGAGGCTCCGGGCCAGATCCTCACGCTGGCTGTGGAGATGATGGAGATGCTGGAGGTGCTGGTGGTGGTGCTGGTGGTGCTGGTGGTGGTGGTGACCGAGAAGAGGAGCTTCTACTCCCGTTAGAGGTGATGATGTGACGGATAAGGGTTCGTGGTTCTGGTCCTCACCGTCCTCGTCGCCGGCCTGGTCGGAGCCCAGCTCTCCCACACGACAGCTGGTCTTCTCCCCGTCGGACTCAGCCGAGCAGGAGTGATCCGTCAGGGTGTCGACGTGCAAGCTGATACCTGAGACAGGAGGCGGAAAATAATATTTGAAATATATAATAAAAAATGTTAGATATAGATATGGATACAGGGGAATCTAACAATCCAAGGAAATGAGCTAAAAAAAAAAAGAGAAACCGTATACCTTATAAAATATGAATGAGACATATATATAAAAAAAAAAAAAGCTGAGAAATTCAACAAAATAAAAAAAAATATCTGAAAACGTATTTTATAGTAGAAGTAGCCCATATTCCATGTCCATGTGTACAATGTATTACAACCAAACAGTCTATAATAGGTACGATATTATTGTTCATATCAGTTTAAATAGTAGGCTACGATTACATTAATTTCCTATAACAACTATAATTAGTTCCTTACTTTACATAATTATACAGAAATGTCACCAGGATAATAACATTAACATTAAGGTCACTCATGTGGATTGCCATGTTATGTGTACTTTGCCAGTGACCTGCCATTAATCATGTGAAAGAAAAAAAAAAAACGTTCACTTTGACCGGCCATTTAGTTTAGAACCAAGTTTCCATTAAAAAAAATAAATATATATATATATATATATATATATATATATATATATATATATATATATATATATATATATCAATCAACACGGTTACTAAAACAATTCATGAAGCACAATTTTAGAGAAAATAATATATAGTTCAACCATATTATCTGCACATGTGTTTTATGAATTGATAATTGCATACTCTTGATTTTTTTTTTAATACTCAGTATTATTGCACAAAAAAAAACTTGAGCAGTAGATCAAACGGGCATCCACCCCTTCCCTCCCTCTAAACCCCATCCTACCCCGGATTGTTCAATGTTTATACCCCACCTTCATCCTCCGCTGAAGCCTCGCTGTTCTCCAGGTTCTTTTCAGATCGATCCCCTTCTTTCCTCTCTCCGTCCCCGTCCTCCTCGTCCTCGTCTTCGCTCTTATTCCTGGGAGCCCAGGTCATCTTGTTCTCCTTCTTCAGCCTCCTCCTGGCGTTGGCGAACCATGTGGAGACCTGCGTCAGGGTCATCTTGGTGATGATGGCCAGCATGATCTTCTCCCCTTTGGTCGGGTACGGGTTCTTCCTGTGCTCCTGCAGCCAGGCTTTTAGGGTGGCCGTGGCGTCCCTGGTGGCGTTCTTGCGGTAAGCCGGGTCGTTGAGCTGGTAGGGATACCCCGGACTCCCGTAGGGGTGGTAACTCAATGCCCCGGCCATGCCTGACGTGTGCACGTCATAGGGAGAGCTCTGGGGGGGAAAGTTGAGAAAGTCATGACGTGTTTTCCAAAATGTTATTCTATTTTAAATGTGATTGGGACTTGTGACTCATAAACCCAACCTCATATCATTTGAAATCATTTCTAAACATGGAGCAACATATTAAAATTGCATTAACAGTGATGTAAAGGATTATCTTATAGTAAGTAAGTAAAATTTATTTATAAGGCACATTTAAAAACAGTTTTCACTGGCCAAAGTGCCGTACATGGTGCAAAGAGGCATATAAAGGAACACATACCACATACATAGACATAGATAAAACATATAAAATAAACGAGATATCACAAAAGGTGTCATTTTGTCATTTTGTTTTTCAGAACCTGTCTGAACAGGTTAAAAAAAGGGGGGCAGATCTCACCCTGAATTAGTAGAAATCATCTGGGCTTGATTGATGACGTGCAGTGTATTGTTAAAAAAAAATAAACACACAATCAATATTTAATGTTGTGCTTTGACAATTTGTCAGAGCTACTCGTTAGGTTTAAAAAAAAAAATAATAATAAAAATAAACACACAAAAATGAAAGCAAGAGTAGTAAACAGCAGGCCGCAGTAAGCACGAACACGTTGTTAACTAATGGTCAAGATCATTATCGGATTAACTAATAACCTCTGTTAATATAGCCGTTAAGATAATAAAAAAATGAAATTTCAATTTTCTTTAATCGCCTATTAACTTCCTCGTTTTCTGCAGTGGCTGCTTTCTGTTTGGTGGTTAACACATCTTCTCTCTGCAGCATTACAGATCCCATTATCCGATCACTCGCTGTGCACCTTCCCTTAAACGCTCCTGTGACATTAGCATTGCAAGTCCTGCTTTTTTTCATGTTAAAAAATTCCGTTTATTCAACTCAGAGTAAAGTCAGCGTCTCCTTCCGCTGCTGATTTTAATGAACTGCTGAGGGGGAAGAAAAAAAAAAAAGAAAAAAGAAGAGCAATAGCTTGTGTTATATTAATTTCCAAACGGCACATAAATGAACTGCTTAGAAGCTAAAAGGCTCAAATAAATAAGTCGGTGTTCAGTTTTACATAATTAGCTGCGCGGTGACTGTTAAGTTGGTCAATTCCAATTTAAAAACCCCACTTAAGCCAAATAGTTTTTAAAGTAAGAACCCGACCAGTAGGCCACTAAGTTCACACATATAGCAACCGTGCACCCAAATAAAAGTTCCGCAAGTGACTATGATAATAAATCATAATAAAAACATGTTCATGAACCATAACTAGCAATGTAATCGCGCTGTGTGCAAGCGAAAGACAGCTCAACATGTCTGCGCACTCCCAGACTAAAACAATTCCTCCTGCTTTTGAGACTTATTAAACAGAATCATACATGTTTACAATGTTTTTTTGTTTTTTTGTTACCATGTAGGATGGGAATCCCGTTGTTGGATCCGTGGAGTATGACAGCGGACTGGAGAAGCCTGCACCAGCCGATCCGGAGAAAGCAGCCGATCCGGGGTAAGGACTGAAGGCTGAGCCGGAGGACGACCTCGCCAGGTCTTCAGTCCTCGGGGCAGCCAGAGCCGAGGCCCCGTAAGCCGGGCAGGAGTAGAGAGCCAGAGAGCCCGGGGGCTGGTAGAGGTAACCCTGAGGATAGGACATTGGTATCGGGATAGGTCGCCGATTCCGAAACTGGAGGGGGACACAAAAAAAAAAAAAAAAAAAAAAAAAAAAACGCGCAGGGCTGCGATCAACTAAAATAATAATAAAAAAAACTCAATAATCAGCCATGCAAACAGTCATCAAGACAATGAACACAAAAAGTCCCCCTCCACAGCCCCCTTACTGGGAAAAAAAACCCCCGAAAGATGTGTTAAAGTGCCCACATAGAGGCGATGTGGCATGCGTCTTGATCCCCTAGCGTCCGGTGTTTTTAGTACGCAGCAGAAGTGAGGAGTTAGGAGGGAAGGAGCCGGTGGAGTTCCAGACACACACACAGCATTGGGGGAAAACTGGAGCTGTCACTCCGGCTCATCTGAATATCCCATCCCCGCCCCCTTTCTCTGTATAGATATGGAGCCTCGGAACAAAACACACAGTCCACACACTACAAGAAGTAGTAGGGTCCATCCAGCTAACAAGAGTCGTTTAGTTGAACGTGATTTTCAAGATCTATTTTTCCTAAAGAAAATCCGACAAAGCTACCAACTGGATAGGATAATAATGTAACTGTTCAATTCACTTGTGTGCTGTTTTTGGTCAATTGTTTCAGATAAATCCACCACACAGACGAGCTGTATCAGAATTTGAAATTAAGTCTTTTTTTTTTTTTATCTTTTCTCTTCAATTTCATAATGCCAAATTCAAATCCCAACAGTGCATTTTTGTTTGTTTTATTTGCAACGCCAGTCTGACAGGGGAGAGAGAAAAGAAAGATACGTATAAAGGATTAGTTCGGCTGTTTTAATCAATCATTTTTGTAGTGTTTGGGTTATTCATTATGAATGTTTTTATGGTCTGGTTGATTGTGGCACACAGCGTCTCTGTGTGATCAAAACTTGCGGAAGGGAGAGAGAGATAGAGATAGAGAGAGAGAGAGAGAGAGAGAGAGAGAGAGAGAGAGAGAGAGAGAGAGAGAGAGAGAGTATAAAATGGTCAGTGCTCTCCACTTGCAGCTGGTTATTTCGTACGTCCAGCTATCAGACGCGGACACATCCATGTATGTATGTATGAGAGCACTTTGCGCATCTCAAATACACTCATCCCTTATTATTATTATTATTATAAATCACATTGATGGGGAATTATAAAAGTGATGCTTGTGATTGTCGTTGTATGAGACAGACACCAAGACAACCACCAGCAAATGTATGAGACAAGTTTGACAGTTTTTTTTCTGCACTCAGTGTGTTTGGGCACTCTGCTTGTCTCCACTGTTGTGAATCTTTTGACTTGTACAGGGCATAGCCTTGTCCTTTATTACTGTGATTACAGGCTTAATGACCTCTGTTGGAGACAAGCGATACAGCACAGCATGGTGGAAACCTGAAACTGTGACAGCGGTTTTGGAACGGGCAGTCAAGGTGGCAACTACTGGGAAGACGAGTGGCCTAGCAGTCTTCCTCATCAGTATTCATCGGAATGAATGTGTTCATCCATCAGGTGCTTGTTCCTCTACTGCAGTGTGGTCTGACAGTGTTGTAAACAGCAACAGCACAATTTAAATAGGTGCAATACAGCTCGCCTGTTATCATTTATTTATAACACCTAAAGACATTATAACACAAAAACAAGCCCAAAAGTCATCTTAATATATTTCAGTTTTTTGATAATTAATACACAATATCCCTTAATGTCCTCTTTTCAAATATTAACTTAATTACTAACATAACTGGGCAATTTTTTTTCCCATTTAGACTATTTGAAAGGAGACATGACAGTGTAATGACGTTTACATGATGTGTAATAGCACATGTGTAATAGCACATGTTGTTATCACAACATAATGAATATTAGTATTAAGCACAGTCTTATTAGATGTCCGGAATTGGAGTATATATATTTTTTAATACACACCCACATGAGTGAAGTTAACCATATTTTAAAACAAATATATTGATAATGCTTTTTTCAATCCAACTCCCATCTTTTTTTCGCAAATAAATGTATGACCAACACACTATATTAACCAAAAAATTAACTGTATAAAAATATTTGAAAATACTGCATACACTGTAACATCTTATATATTTACTTTATCTGAGATAAGTACCAATACACAAGCCCATAAAACAATCACATCGGTTGTATGAATAGGATACGATTGTCAAAACAGGCTGGCTGCTGAGAGCTTGACGTTAAAGGACAAAAACATACTGTTTTTTGTTACAGCAATGTTTCTAAACAAGAGCAAATTCATTTCTAATTTCTGATTGCATTTTTTGGAAGTTGGGCCTATAGTTAACACTTTTTATTAGAAGCTGTGATACTGGTGTATCCATATTCCTGTCAGTTTATTTAGTGAACACCATCATCACATGGATGAAACTGTATAAATGTAATTTAGCCCTCAATAAGCAGGGGTATGTAAATGAGTATTTACTGCAGCGTAAAAAGTTTTACATCTTTTACGAGACACTAATCATATATTGTACCCTGTTATTTGTGATTGTCTGTCTTCTATTCAGGAAATGGTTTGTCTTTTTCAGAAAGATATAGGTGGTTTCTCTGTTTCAGACAGGACTAATCAATCCCAGAAGAGTAAATTAGAGTGCTCCTAATACAGACTGGGTCAAGATGTGGCTGACTGGAAGTACTGTTTGGCCCACACCAGGGGGCACTGTCTCCTCTACACACAGACCATAGGCTAAACATCAGTGCTGTACCATGACAGTGAGTGTGTGTGTTAGTGTGTGTGTGAGTGCATGTAGACCTTTTTTCCTCACTTGCATATGTTAGTTTATATAATAGTAAGTGTATGATTGTGCATGTAAATTTTCTAAGTGGACATATGCATATCTTCAGTGGGAAAGTGCACCTGTCGACCTGTGTAGGTGTAAAACTGTGGTGTGTGTGTGTGTGTGTGTGTGTGTGTGTGTGTGTTGAACTTCGCAGTAGTGCATTCCAGGTCTCAGTTTCAGACAGGCTGGAGCTCCTAAGATATTTTAGTCTCGGGCTGATGGAGATATAGGAGATATAGGAGATGGGAGGGAGAGGGGATTGACAGACAGGCAGGCAGAAAGACAAGGCAGACAGAGAGACAGACAGATAAAGACAGTATCGAGAGTATAGAGACAGTAAGGCAGGCAGATGCAGCAAGACAGAAAAGCAGCAGGTCAGACAGACAAGAGAGGCAGACAAGGAAGAAGATGTGGGGTCAGACATATAGATATGTTGTCCTGCATGACCCTATCACCACTTTAGACTAATAGAAATCCACTGTGGTCACTCTCAACACCGTGTATGATGGTATAATACTTTTGTTGATGATGTTGAGGCGAGTTGTAATGAGATTTAAACATGAATGAAAAAATAATCTTTGGGCTTGTTTAATTGACGTAAAATTCAAAATGAGCCTGAATGTCCGTGAGAAAGTGCATGTTTTCTTTATTAAGTTAACGAAAATAAAAGAACAATGAAAAACAAGTTTTGCTACAGGCTCTCTTCGCAAATAAATCTTCGGCCCCATCTAGTTAGTTACAGTTAAAAGACGTTTCCTCAAATGATTAAGCTATAAATATTTTCTTAAAGGACAATAATTCAGATACACCTGTAACAAATTGATCTCATACTATAAATACACATGCCTAATAATGGAAAAAAGCAGTTTTTCTACCTCTGCTCACTCCGTAGAACTCCATAACAGTCGTATTATGAAAAATGTCATCCTTCATGAATGAAGGAAACAGCTATTGATTTCTCATTTATTTTCTCCCAACAGAATTTACCACTGAATAATATCAAACTGGCAGAGTTGCTTGTATTGCATTGGCTGGTGATTGCTAACTGCTTACCCTTAAAGGTAGAGTAAATTGCCCGAAGTTGTATTGAATAGCTAAAGGATATAGCTTTGATGTCATGCCCTTTTTTCATTACATATATGACTAAATAAATATTGATTTCCGATTTGTCATACGCATTTGAGGTTTGAAGCTCTGCAGTGCAGCTGTTGTAATCCTTTATACATTTTATCAACTTTTTATGACTTGCATCGGTTTGTGTTTTAACTATGTGGGTGCATTTGGGGGCAATGTGGGCTGGAGCTGGGTAAATGTGTAAATGCATGTGTGTGTCTGTCTATCGCTCTAACTATGCACGGCTGTAGGTGCCTGACTAACAGTGCAGCAGCGTAGCAGAGAAATGGACTAGTTATGTAGTCATATTGAGCTGGTCTGAAATCAATACGGTCAGGAGTATAGCAGTATGATTAAAGCCTGATGGAGCCTGACTATTGTTCACAGTGACCATTGCCTCCATGCTGTTGACACTTATTAAAAAGGTGCATTGAGTTTTTCAGTTTTTGGTGTTAACTTTGAACTCATCCTAATAATTTTATATTGAGTGAGGTGTATTCATCTTCGATGGACAAAGTCACAATTATTCATCAGTCGAGAACAGCACATAGTTTTCTCCAACCACATGACTATTTCCTCTCACACCCAAAACAGCTCCAAATGCTTTATCCTCTGTGGGCTGGTGAAGGAATTTTCAGTCTCCCAAACTTGCACAAAGTGTTATGTTTGTGTGTGGGCGTGAAGATGGAAAAAGAAAAACTGCATTGTGATCTCTAATTGTGTAACTTAGTCAGCTAGACAGACTTATTGTCAGCTTCAAATGATCAAAACAACTGAAGTCTGTTATAAGAATGTCAAAATGTTGCAGTACATGTCTTTGCGTGTCCGTCATCACAAAAGAGTCACATTTGCTGCATTTTGATACAAAGCACTACTACAATCCATCCCATCCCCCATTTGGGTTTGTCGCTGAAATGTCTTTGGTCTTTTTTTTTTGTACAGTGGGGGAGGGGTCAGTAGGGGAGGGGGCAGCTGGGGGAGGTGAGGGGTTGGGTGGCAGACTGGCGACAGGCCGTCATCTTTCTCCCCGCCTGGCATCTGCCCACTGCTGCCAACCCTCTTCTAATCAGCAGCCGTCCATGTGCTTGGCAGCAGAGGGGGTTTCAAATCAGCTTCTCGCCCCGAGTTAAAAACCCTAAGCCCTATCACTTTGTAAACGGGTACCTTTAGGGCGACTGATGCAGGGACGCCTCTGATGTGCTGAAGTGGAGAACATTGGTTGCTTGGTTGCCTTGAATATGTTATGCTGCTAGCACTGTTGGTGTTGTACTTGTACTTGTTTATCACATTTTTTTTTTTTTTTGAACAAAAACACAAGGCAGCTCTTTCTTTAGATTTGATTTGTTTAACATGCTGCTAACTGACATGGATGTTGAGGAAAACAGTTCTCGGGGAGGAAAGTGAAGCAGCGAACCGATGGGCTTGAAGTGTAATTCCTCCTGAAAAAAGAAGGAAAACAAGAAACACACTTGTAGTGAAACTCAAGTCTTTAATTTGCTTTATTCTGACATGTTGTCTGAATTGGTAAGACAAGGAGAACTGTGTGCCTGCCTCCCAGCTCATGGTTGGGAAACTTTTCTGTCAAGTGCTGTCTTGAAAACTATAATCATCACAGTTTTTTTGAACAAAGTAAACACTGTGTGACATAAAATGTTTCATTGAGTTCAAAAGATGAGGACACCAGGACTATACGCCAGGACTAACTATGATCACTATTACAATTCTACATATGTTTGTTTGAGAACAAATCATTTGGTGTATAGCATACAGCTACAGGGCTCATTCATCTACCGGGCGGAGGGTGGGGGATTTAGGTGGGATGGCTGTTGGCTTCAGAAGTAACAAGCACCAATAATGGGCTATGTGGAAGGGGAAGGAGAAGAGAAAACAAAATCCACAAATTATAGGAATTATGTGCAGCATGGGTTTCAAACACACACACATCCAGACAGGCTGATTGATGAACCAAACGAGTCACCGAAAATCAAAGGGGGGAAATAAAGGGAGACACAAAGGGGGAACAATTTGAAATGGACTAACCCTCTCCGGTGGCTCTGTGGCCAAGGGTCGGGCAGATAGGGTTGCCTAGAAAGAGTCTGCTGACAGCCAGTGTCACTGGGCTTTGTAATCATTGTGCTGGACCTGATAGGGTTACTAGCGGCTAATCCAGGCTGACCTTGGTTAGGTGCCCTGAATGAGGACGGCTTTGTACAGTTGGGACAAGCTAACAGTATGACGGAGATGCTGACATATAATGTCTGCATGGGGACTTGCCACCACAGCTCTTTTGTTGCGCTATCGAGTTGCCTCGAGTCCCAGCCACAAAAAAAAATGTTTTTCTCTTTCTCTGCGAGTGGAAGAAAGGTGGTATTTAAATTGTCACTGGGGAGAAGGTAAGGTTGTATCTCAAGGTTCAAGAGGTCAGCTCTTGTGTTGGATGGTGTTCGAGTGACTTCAAAACAAATCCTAGCGTGATGAAATTTCATGTTGTTGTCACGTAATGGCCCGTGTGTCTGTGTGTGTCTTCACTAGATGTGATAGAAATGCCACCACAAATCTACAGCATGTTCTTACAAAGAATATCTCTCAGACGAGGCCAAACTAATACAGCAGCATTTTTTTTCTCCCCAATGGAGGGAGCAGGCATTTCAATTTTTTTTCATTTAAAAAATGAACAAGAATGAAGAGCAAAAAAAGACTTCATGTGTGTTGCAACAATGCACTAAATAATAGCAACAAACATATAATTTAAAAAGTCAGTTTCTGGAATTATTCTTTGTTTTTTAGGGAGATAATATATGTAATTGAGTATCAGTAATTTTATATTGAGTAAATATGCATATAAGCTAGCGCACGAAAACAGTTGCCCTCTGTTTTAAATGGTCATGCATTGTCTAATTCAAACGGTCACACAATTAACTGGGAGATCCAGCGAATTTATGCTTTTTCAGAAGCAAGAATGGGAGACAGGGAGAAAGGTGAATTTAATGTTAAGCATTATACATATAATACACACTCACCGGCTTCCCTTTGACATCCATATATACACATCATCCCCAAAACATACACACACCTTCAGGCTCCAACCGGTGTGAAGGCAGTAGAGAGAAGGCATCCTTGCCTTTCTTCCTGCCAGGGAGAGCTGTAAACGGGAATGGGATTCCCATCCCCTGGAGCCTGCTACTAATCCACAACAGGCCCACTGCTGGATTACTGGGGACATCAGCTGACATGCCAGCAAGTGCACACTAATGCACGTGCACACACACATCTGTACACTCACCTACGCACACACATGAACTGGCACACACATCAGTGTGTGCACACACGTATGCAAGCCTCATGAGATGTCCAACATACACAGACGTGCATGCACATCACTGGTGAGGCGTATGTATGGAAGCGCGCACACACATACCAAATACATACACAAAAACAGACAAATCACACACATAATCAAGACCTGGAATGCAGCTCATGGCTTTAATACATTGGCAGGACAATATAGAGATTGCCATATTTCTACAGTCAGGAGTTGGCAGCAACGGCTAAGTCCGTCCTCTATTGTCCCTGCTGGTCTGGATGCATGTTGATGTATACGCTTTTTGGAGTCCCTCGCCATGCAATTATACACATCAATCTTGCATTATTTATCATTACGTGCTTTGTGGTTCCTGTGATTTTTTTTTCTAACGCAGAACATTAAACTTGTGTTTCAGAAACTGCAATTCTCCAGATATGTCTTCTCGGTCTCCTGTCCCCACAACCACAAATACAAATTATTATTATTATTATTATTAAATTATTAATAAATTATTATTAGAATCAAGTGCGGTCAAGTATGTTCACACATACAGATATTTTTTACGCTGGTTGTTGTAACTCTCAGTGCTTGAGAAAAATAAACTCATTCCACAGTTGCACAAATAATGCATTTTATGCAAACATATTACAATTTTGCATGAATATTTGTTCCTTTTGAATTTCATCAATATCATTTGTAGTACTTTCGTTGTTCTTTTGTATACTTAGAAACTATAATGCTTTAGATCTGTATCATAACAAATAATACAGTTCCCTTTGCATTGTATGTAATTACAAGTTGATTTAATGTCAATTTTTTTCTAACATGGTACAGCATGTGCTGATGAGAAGTTTCTTAACATTTGAATGCTATTGTATGTTGTGTGAAAAACAAACGCAGAAAAAAAATCAAACACTGACTGAAAAGGATAATATCATTTGACAGCCCATGTTTGTAATGTGAAAAAAATAACAACAAAATCCAACAGATCAACCAAAATCAGAGAGTATACAAATGCTCTTATAATCTGTGATGTCAATAATGTCATTCGTTTTCAACCTTTGTATATTGTTTTTTTTATATAATTTGTATAATGCAAATGTAAAATGTATTAAAAAAGTGGAAGTGAACTTTGACTATGTTTCAGGGCTGATATAATTTTCTGGCAGTTATTTGGGATATCAAATGCAGCAGCAAGTCAGGACACACAATTATCTAAAAAAAACTATCAGCTCCAACACACAAATCAGCTTTAACACATTTCAAATGCAGTCAGGTAAATCTCAGCCCATGATTAGGTCAAGCGTGGTGGCGGTATTTGTGGTAAACACTGTTCCGCTCTGGGGGCTAAACGTTTGTGTCAGTAAAGAATAATTACACCCTTCCACGTTGTATCTATCGTGTTAATCTCGGTCCACAGCAGCCACTTTATTCTCTCGTTTGTTTAATAGCTCACTAGCAGCTTTATTGTTTCAAAGTGCTCGATAGCAAACCTGTAAATTCTCTGTTCAACATTTGCCCCCGTGGCGTTGTGGTTCACCGGTGCTGAATGTTGAAATAAAGCAAACAGTCATTGATCTGCAATCAAAGATCCAGGACAGGAGGTCATTTACATGTGGAGAAGAAAACCATTAGGAACTGTGCTGCAAGGCATGTGTGGCGTTAAATTCGTTTAGCAGTGGTTCACTGGCACTATTGACATACCTACACTAGGTATATGTAGGAAAAAATCACTAAGCTATTCTAAAATATTTTGTGTAGTCGTGGTAGATTCTGTCTTTTGCTAATTAGAAATTGATGTGCATTTGTGCCGTACAAAACAAAGCCGAGTTAACTATCAAGGGACCTAGGGAGAGAGACTGGTTTTATACAGTGGGAAAGGAATCAGATAGGAGACAAATGGCTCTTGAAAATTAAGCACAACTACTTATTGGCAGTTGGTCAAGTTTGCAACTGTCCCAGGAGTCCTGAGTGCTTATGCAATGTGTTGCAGCTTCTGTTAAAATTTGATGATTAAATGGGCAAATACTTCCTTGATTTGTAGACTGAGTGCGGGGCCTGTTTATTTTATTTATTCATAGCATGAATATGAATAATTTATCGGTCAGCAGTTTTTGTCAGAGGAGAATCATTATTGTTTGTGGCAGGCTGAAGGTTTGTGATTTTTTGTGTGCATTTGGCACTTTCCCATTGTATCGACAGCTGCCAGCTTCTGTCTGGGTTATCTATCTCTCCTTGCTCAGAAAGCAGTCGGTCACCACTGAAGCTGTTTAACAGGTTGTCGTAAAAAATAATCTCCCTTGTCTAATATTCTTCACGTAATTAAAATAAATGTGGAACACACAATTTCAAATACTTAACTGTCTCCCCTTATATGACCTCACAAGACTAATGACAAGAATAATGACATCATCGGTAAACAACTCAACAAGTGTCCTAAAATCACAAGAAAACATTAGCCTTTAACACAGGAGACACATTTTTATTTCTCGATTCAAACTGGCGACCAACTTTGATTTTTTTACACATGACCACAATCATTCCATAACCAAATGTTTATAGTTGAAACCATGACGAATTTACTTATCTTATGAAAAACCATGACTATTCCCTTCAGCTAAACGTAACCTAACCAAACCTTAAATATCACATCATAAAACTAATTATTTTTTTAAGCACTGATTTATGAAGTTGTTTGACAGTGAAATGGTGTTGTCTTGTCAATAGGTGTTTTATATTTTAAATTTGTGAAAACAGATTGTCTGACAGCCAGTCAGAAAGATGGTTTCCTTCCCCCTCTCCTCCTCAGCACTACAAGTGTCTACTCCCCTACACTCAGTCAAGGTCAATTGAGTTCTCCAGTCTGTTATCAGTGTGGTTTTTGATGGAATAGTGTAGATAACAGAGTACTCAGAAAAAGATGGAAGGAAACAGGAGATCTAGAACTGCAGGTTCTCAAATAATTATTGCACCTTCTCCACATAGCAACAGATTTATTGCTAACCTTTAACATGCCATATAGCTTTCAACACACTCAGCTTCACTCAAAGCGGTCGGCGGTGGGGTAGATTTATTGGACTATTGCTTTGGAAATAGCTTGAAGGGTTTAACTGATTTTACAGAAAAGTAAATATGGATTTGGAATGTTTGTTGTCCTTTCCTACTTTGATTTTGCTCAGTGGATTGTGACTTATAGACTAAGATCCAGTGTGGATAAAACAATGAAATACAAGCAAGTGCTCAGTTTGAAGTCAAATCAGTGTATCTTGGACGCTGGAGCAGTTCAAGCCACAGAGGCTCATCAGAAGTTTTGACATTGGCTACCTCTGAAAGTATTCATGATAGCTGTCTTCAAGATGGAATTGCTTGTTGCCAACATCACAAGTGAGAAATGACTGGAGCCCAACTGGCAGACTTTCCTTATTGCCTTGACTGGAGTGAGTAAAGGGTTGTGGGATGACAATCCTCTTAAGTCAGAGCCACAACTCTGTATGTTTTATTATCTCTAACAGAAGTCAGTAAGACTGTTGGATTTTCCAATAAGTGGCACATTTGTTTACATTTCCAACTCAAGCTTGGAATAGGTTACAAAACCATCGGGGCCAATAAGGGTCACTCTGATGTGGATGTCAGTGAATCTGATGTGAGCAAAGCTAAGTCTATTATAATTACCAAAGCATTGCCACCCCACAAAAATAAAAAGCAGTCTTGATTTGTATGATATTCTGCAGATATATTTTTGGTGTCTTGATATGTATATTTGTGTATCCTGTAAAAAAAACAACAACAACAATATAGTCAAATTTGGGGCTATTTTAAGTCCATCACAATACACAAACACATACACCTACACACACTGTAATCAGGACCTGCCTCAGCCAATGGGGTCATCACTTAAAAGTACCGACAACACTTTGACGGGCCTCGATCTAACCAGGCCTTTTCCCATCAAGGCACGATTATGTGACTAGCCCCGAGTTACGAGCAATAAAAGAAATGTCTCTCTTTTTTATTATATCTCCCAGTCGTGAACAATGGGACGTTTGCCTTTGAGCCATTTATTCCGCTCTGATGTATGATTAGCACAGGGCAAATCAATACTATGTTGGATGATCTTAACGGAACAGTACTGTGATTTCCCCCCGTCACAGGGCCAAGCGCTGATATTTGTCTGTCAGCAGTGACATGCTATCTCTTGCAGGGGCACTGGGGCCAAAACACAGGTATTGATCCTGTCAACATCGATGGCCCTAATGGTACGGAGGATGAGGGAAACTGCCTGCCACTGGAAATGTAATGCACTGTATGGACAGCGTCTTGCACCAAGGGAAGGAACTAGATGTTTATCTGGTTTTATGGTGAATTATACTCAAGGTACAAAATGAACACTACACAAACTGAAAGTTAATATGTTCATTTAAAGGATAGAAATATCCTTAAGTTAAATGAGAATATTTTTTCCTGCACTGACAGATACACCAAAAGTAAATGCTAACTTTGCTCACAGTTTTTTTGGACCACACATGATAGAACTTGATTTTTGTCCAGATATCCACCCCATATCCATAGTTTTATTCATCGCTAAAGAAGTTTAGAGTTAGTTTTTGTGTGTTTATCTTCCATGGTACGTCATCTGTTTTCATCCGCTGCCGCTCTAGGGAACATAAAGGTACCACCACTTCTAAAGAATAAGAAAAACTCATGAATATGTCTCTATGTTAATGTTTGTCTACTGGGACAGGTTTGTGCATCTGTACAGTAACACATGTTGTAGTTTAAAGAGAGGGATGTAGTTCTGTGATGGTAATGTGATTTACATGCTTTTTTTGTAGAGTAGAAGACATATAAATCACATATAAGGTATGAATTACAAAAGAAGGGTTGTCACAATCTGAGTGTGCTCTTATAAAACACATAAAAACACATAAAAACACACGTACACACACACACACACACACACACATATAGACAAACATATATGTATACTGTATATCACAAATGTATATGAGAAGTATGAGAGACCTTCTTAGGGGTCTCAATGGACTATAGACTCCTGCATGTGTTTTTGTATGTTGCCGTATGTTTGTTCACAGATTGCTTTATGGCAGCTTTAATATGAGTCTGTCAGGAAAAAGAGACTTTAAAGAGATGTAAAAAACAAGCAACCTTTATCAAAAAGCCAGCAGCTGCACTCCAGAAGCATGTTGTACTCCCGCCCTGTACACTCTCACCTCTCATATTATATGCATAATTGAATAGCACGGTAAAAAAAAGTCTGGCTAAGCAGTTAATCTACTAGTTTGGCAGAAGTTGGGAGAGAAAGATGAAAAAGGGTGTAATGAACTTGACCTGCCTTCAGGAGCCAATGCCTTTCATCTAGAATAGAATCAAAACTCAACATAGGAGCCTCTGATTACTTAAAACACTTGGCTCACTGACCATTTACAATCAAGTGTGTCTGTGTAAATATGTATGTGTGTGTGTGTGTGTGGAGGCAGACTGGAATGGTGTATAGGGCTATTGCCATGCATATGCAGTACTGGTGAACGTCTCTAAGTTCATGTGTGATGCATAAGTTTTGTGTGCGAGTACCCTTGTGTGAGTGTGGGTCTGTGTGTGTGTGTGTGTGTGTGTGTGTGTGTGTGTGTGTGTGTGTGTGTGTGTGTGTGTGTGTGTGTGTGTGTGTGTGTGTGTGTGTGTGTGTGGTGCCCCTGGCTAAGTCTCTTCAGATCTTTTCTTGTTTACGTATTTCCCTTCCTAGACGGAGGCCCCAGGAATATGCTGGGGGCTATACAGACACAGAAGAGTAGGGGGAACATTTTATTTATTTATTGTCAGGAATTATCACTCAGAATAAATATAAGTACAGCTAAAAGGATGGGAAAGTTGGAGTTCTAATAGCATGGGAAATGATGGAGAATTGCACCTGGAGATATAGAGGGCTTTATCTTTCCTACACACAGCGCAGTGTGTTAACACCATGTGCGCAGATGTAAATGGAGCGATTTAAGGTTAACTTTAGTATAGTTATCAAAGATTTAGTTTCATTTCATGACCATAATGTCAATTAAAAATTAAGTTTGCATCTGGTGGATCATAACAAGTTTACTGCTAACTACATTTAATAAGACATCACCAAACATCATTTGGGTTCTTAGCAACAAAAAATGACGGTCATAGTTTAAGTCCGTAAAATGTACACAAGCTGTGCAAATAAATCTTCAAAATCATTACCATAGCTACAACTCTAAACGTTACAACATAGCATTCCTCATATTCTTGTGAGTCATCACACCTGTTCTTTCAGCTCCTCAAGCTTTCGTGGAAAAGGCATCATTGAGGTTAAGCTACAGTACATAACACAGAGCACAATGCCATCAGATAACTTGTCAGTCACGGACAGCTGGAAAAAGGCACATACACACACACTCCCACACTAAGATGTGCCAACACATACTCTGAGTGCTTCTGGATAGAAACAGAGAGTGACAGTGATAGAATTTACTGTGATGGTATCAGCAAAGCAGCCATCACAGCTTTGGCAGATTGGAAGGCCATCAGGACCCATCTCCCTGGCTCTGATCAGTGTTCGCATCCTGACATCAGCCCGCGATGTTAACTCCAGGCCCTGAAAGGGGGCTATGAACCATGATCAGCGATATCAAGCCACCAGAAATAGAAATCCATTTTCCTGCCTCAAGCAGAAGGGCAGGGGGGGGACTCCTGGTCTGGTGTGGTCGGGTCTTAGTTGGGTGTCTTTCTCTCTCCTCCTGCTTCACCATGCTGGGCCCTTCAGCTGTTTTTCCCTCTGCTCTTGTTCTGAAGGTTAAAGGATTAGGAGCTGTGTTTTCAGACCGGATTGCTGTCCTGGCATGGATTTAGATTTTGGCCACACACACTAGAAACTAGAGCCCCAACATACGCGCAGGTGCACATATGTACATGCAAACACACACAAACACACACACAGACACCGCCGCTGAGCAGGAGGTTGTGGGGATTAGCGGGAAATACCACAAGATGGTGGCCAAAGCACTTTTTTTCCCATTCTTTATGGAGCTAAATAACAAAATGAGAACAAACCAGAGGTGCTTGTACAAAGTTGTTTTTACCCCCCCCCCTCCCTCTCTGGTCTTCCATCCTCCTTCCTTCCTCTGGTCCTGTCTAAACATGCTGACCAACTGTGTTGTGGCATTTCCAAAAGCAAAAAGCCATTAAATATAAACACGGTGTGTGTGTGTGTGTGTGTGTGTGTGTGTGTGTGTGTGTGTGTGTGTGTGTGTGTGTGTGTGTGTGTGTGTGTGTGTGTGTGTGTGTGTGTGTGTGTTTGTCCTGATCTTTCTGCTTTCATTTGATTCTTTTTTGGTTTGCTTAGAAACTTATTGAGATGCCTGAAAAGCCAAGCAAAGTTCTGATGAATTATTGATCGTTGACAGCTTCATCAAAGCACCGTGTTGTACACGTACTTGGCATTTCTTAACACTGAATTTACAGGGAACCGACACTAATGCGTTCATGTCGTCCAAACGTGTTAACAAATTGGGGCGAGTTGGTCGACCGCTTGCTTTATAAAAAAGGCTTAGGTCCAGGTACTGACAGAACTGGCCTGAAAGCATCAACGAGTGCAGAGGAGAAAGTGTGTCTGTGTGTGTTTGGGTTTGCATGAGGGAACATACACCAGACTTTAAAAAATGTATGAAGAACACAGCCTCTTTCTTTCTCGACACAGAGAAAGAGAGCAAACGGTTCCCAGAATGCCAGGGGAAAACACAGTTCAAATAGTGTGAGGGCGAAGGGAGCGGATCAGAGAGAAGCTGTTTGCAGTTCAGGCCTACAAGGCAATTCTTCCCCCGACTCCCAGGTGAGAGAGCTCAAAGAGAAATAAACCTGAGGTACCAATTTGCTGAGTTTTGTTCAATAGATGGTTGAGTGCCTTGAGACTTTACCCCGAGCACACAGGAGCCAGGGCCAGTAAACAAAATTACTTAAGGATGGTTACATATTCTCACTCTGTCTTCCTTCATGCTTGAAGGAGACAAGCTCTTTGTCTTTGCGATGCCCAACTTGTGTTTCATGTGAGTGCAGGTGGATGGAGCACAGGCGACATGTACTCTATCGTCTCCATCTTGACAACTTTTGAGCTGTTTTCCTAGTCTCTTTTACAATTTTTTTTTTTGTCTTCTTTCCATTCACATCAAGTGCAGACAGAAAAGCTGAATGGAAAACTTTATCTAAGCTGATTTAACTTTGGAGGGTTGTGAAACTCCAGTACATCTCGATTTCTCTATCGCTTTGCAGGTAGCATTTCGTATCAGCTGTGAGGTTTTTATGTAGCCATGTGTTGATTTTCATAATGTGATGCTGATTTATGTACAGACAATTGCGAATAACTTTTCATACACAGTACTTTTCATACACAGTACATATAAATGCAGACAGGAGCTTTGCAGGTTTGAATAATTGCCACAATGAATATTCCAAGGCAAAGATAACACGCAGCGTTATTTCAAACCCCGCAGACACAAGTTTCATCATAACGTTCCTGATAAAACTGACTGTGACATACATCGTGGGACACCTCTCGCCCATTTTACAATATGCCCTTCCGTGCTAAACAGTGAAATGTATTCCCACACATCACCACGCCAAACCTGGACCCATTCTATTTGCATCGGGGCCCCTTGGAACCATCCATTAATTCACCCAGATCACAATCTCCACAGATTCAATTATTCCTGAAACCATAACCATAATACAGATATACGACAGGGCCATATATTCAAACCAATATTTATTTGTAATAATGCCAGCACTCTCTCTGTCAAAGCCCCAGCAGACAGGTGGAAAAGGCACTGAGCAGGAACAGGACATAGTCTATAGAAAGGCCTTGCTGATTTATTAATGCTCACCCATTTAAAAATCACTTCATTTTTCCCTTGCCTTCAGTCTACATTACCCTATATGTGTATGTTGGTGTCCATGAATCAGTGAAATACACAGTATATTTCTGCATTAACATTACTCTGTTTGCATGCAAAGGCTGTATCATTTCAAACTAAAAGTACACACCGGGCTCAGGACATGAGGTTTATATTGCTTATGTTTAAATATTTTGATGAAGCCTTCTGCACATTGGCGATGCTTGAGAAGCCAGCTCAGAGTTTGGCATATTTTTATATTTTTTTATGATTGACTGCGAAAGGGGAGAGGAGAGAGAGAGAGAGAGAGAGAGACAGAAAAAAAAGATAAATGGTTGTGAATTAGAGAAAAAGTGAGTGAACGCCTCAGAGACTCGAGATGTAGAATTCAGATGTATGGTAGCAGATGGCAAACCATGCAGAAATCAAAAAATAGTTTTCATTTTTCTTTGATTTTGCAGTGGTAATATTAGATGCAAATGGAACCCATACTACAGAATGGATGGTCTGAGAAACAAAGACAAACAACGCTTGAAGGTTACTTTACCCAGCGCCATTTCCTTTTTTTTCAGAGAAAATGATTATTGCAGATTGCTTCACCTGTTTGTGTTCAGCACATTCATTTCTGGGAGACGGAAACTACAGAGGGGCAGACTCCAAACAATCATCTGTCAAATGCAGAAAAGGCCTGGAAAAAAAGCCATCTTTGTTTACAATTGACCAACATTACCAAAGCCACAAAGAATGAACAAAGTTAAAAAAAAGAAAAAAAAAAATCCTGCACGCACACACGTGATATCACTTCAGTATATAACTCCTCTCCGAGTTGTTTGAACCCTAATTGCAATTTGTCTCGAAAGCCAGGTCCCAGCACCACGTAGTTGTTTTCAGAGTGAGAGAAATTCATTCTCATTGTGTGGCTGTTGTAATGTCACAGATGAGGACCGCCCTGACCTGAGCTTGAACTCATCAGTTGAAATGAAGTTGTTCACTCAGCTGTAGAAGACAAACCATAGTTGCTGCGGATTAATCAACCCCATCAGGGCGCGTGCAATGGAGGGCTCTTACTGGAAATGGCTTCCACCCACTTCCACTTTGACCCCAGGAAATGTTGGGAGTGTGCATGAGTAAAGAGCAAGGCCCTGATGTATGTATGATATACTGAATTATATGAAGACTTGAATTAGGTGTCCAACATAATGTGTGGTTGTGGATTGGTTTGCTTGTGTGCGTCAGCCCAATGCAATTCCTGTCTACCATAATTTCTTTTGGTTATTCTGACATGATGTGTGTATATGGGGGGGCATTTTTACAATGCAATTACAGCACTGGGCATGTTATGATTTCCGTATGATTTCTATGCTGTGCCATATGTGCTGCAGCTGTCGAAGAGTGCAACCGTGCAAAGATACTGTAACATTTTCTACGGTGCCGTTTCCAGATGTCCTTGAAAACACACTTCAGACAGAAAAAAAAAAAGGGGGAGAGAAGTTGGTTTTGGAAAGAGTTGTCATTTTTGCTGGAGCTTGAGTTGGTGTCTGGCTATTTATCAGTCAGCGGGAAGCATCTCTGCACAATTTGACTGCTTATAGTGAAGCCAAACAGTTGCATTTTAGATAGAGATATCAAAACAGAATTGTAAACATTTGGAAGCCACTCAAGAAGGAGTTCTTGACAAAACAGACAAACAATGCATGTGCCACATCAAAAGTGTAAGCTGTGATGTTTCAGATTTGCAAATGACAATTCTGAATTTTTCATGAGGCTGTTTTCTACACTCATTATTTTGTAAACAAAAAGTAAATAAATAAATAAATATGTGCTGCAAAATCTAACAAGTCCATCAAAGCTTGCATAGCAGATGTCGGTTGATCAACTTGTGTTTTCAAGTACTTTTCATACACCGTAAACTGAACTCCTATCCTTCGCCTTCTCTCCAGTGTTGTTGGCAGTGTGTGTAGGTAAGTCAGTGTAGCTATCATAGGCTGTGATGGGGCTTCACACGCTGGATACTAAAAGTCATACATTATGTAGTTGTTAAGGGATGTTGATTTGTCAGAGTCTTTAGAATTTCCTGGGTATTGAAACTAGAAGCTTTTTGCTTTTGTATGAAACTTTGATAGGCGGAAGAGAGAGGAATATGATCCCATTATTTTCTGGATTTACACAAGCCTGACCATATGATTTACACACCGCCTTCTCAACACAGAGAGAGGAAGTGTGAGGGAAAGAAAGGAAACGAGAGAGAGAGAGAGAGAGAGAGAGAGAGAGAGAGAGAGAGAGAGAGAGAGAGAGAGAGAGAGAGGCAGCCTGCTTGAATCATTGCATTTGCACGCATTAGAGTTTGCAAGACTAATGTTTTGGAAAACAAGAATAGGGAAAAGTAGAATGCTGCAAATGGCTCTGCATGACTGGATTTGGTTTGAAAAGGATACGTACGCTTGTGAGGAAAGGTTCCCAGTGATATATCCAACTGGAAATTTTTAATCTCACAGCTGAAAACTTTAAATACAAAAGCCGCTCTTCAGGCTCACTCACCCTGCCTGTATTCATAACTGACACAGCTTACAGTCAGGAAACTGATTATTCCTCTCAGTGGAGACAACTTATACCAGTGTTTGTGTAAACTAAAATGTTAGGCTCTTTAACAAATTAATTAAATATGACAAAATAATAAAAATAATCCTACATAGATTTAATAGTTTTAATGGATTTTTATACATTGTTCACGTTGTTTGCGCCATCAATTAAAATCAAACTGTTACCACAATCTGCTGTGTTGCAGTATTTTTCCTCCATTACACAAAACAATCAGTAAACATTGGCTAAGGATAAGTGCAGTTGGATTGTTGTTTTCCAAAGCTGCTGGCCGATGTTACAATACAGGGCGCACTTCACGTCTCCATCCAGCACCAAATCTCTTCCAGTGTTTGTCATACACACCATTGTTGAAGTACTTACAAAGATTGAAGATTATCTCCCCCTCACTGGGCAACGCATGTTTGCAGCAGTCTCACATGTATAATTCATTGGGAAAATAAAGACTTTAAAGAACACAATGCATTTTGTACTGGGCAACACTTTGCTTTTTACCCTCCAAATTATTTATTGTTTCCTCTACTCCCTCGGGCCTTGGCCTGACCTTAAGCAACTTCTAATTGGCTCTGCTGCCACACGGTTCTCTGTGTTTACACACCCCTCTGGTGTTTAGTGCGACACAGTCTAACAAAAGTGCTGCAGCCTTGTCTGAAATCCGCCGAAAAAATAAGCGGTTTCCTCTCCTTGCTCTATTATTTACTGATATATTGCTACTTTTTGTTTGAAGGCACAACACTCACATACATAATGCACCTGGCTCATTTGCAGGTGAAAATAATGTTACCTGTCTTTTTTTTTTTACAAAGAACAGACAAAACGTTTCTGGAAAATGAGTCACAACACTAGAAATGTTCTTACTGGTAATTTCTATTGATGGAAAAGTTATCATGGGGGCCCTTAACTTAAGTTTAGACACAGTTTTATTGCTCATGTTAATGATCATTCATCTTGTCGAAAATGGACATGAATTTAATTTATTGTAATTTGTTGTTTCTCCCTGTCTTTAATGGTAGCAATGGCCTTTAGAACATGTGAAAGTCATTTTTCAGATTTTGAATATTTTTTGTGAATAATTGGAAAAATAATTGATTAATAGATATGTAAATACATGTTAGTTGCAGTTTGTAATGAACAGATTCTATAGGTTAATGTAAACTGTATTCAAGCAAGTGGGGAGGTGAGTGTGCTACTGAGGCTGTGGTTGACCTCATGCATCCAGGCACACTGATCATTAGGAAGTGAATAAACTGCTCTTTAGAGATACAGATCTTTGGTGTATGCATTGTCATACATGTAAATTAATATATTTATTGCTCAAAGAGTATCCGGAAGCTGTATTCTGTCTTTTATTGCACCACATATTTCTGTGAAATAACAGGTTTAGTAGTACTATATTGTAAATTCACATTACATAGTGAGGCTATAACTTTCTTTAACCAATGTGTTGTCAGGAAGCAGTACAACAGTATGTTGTCCCAGAGATTGATGGAACATTCTTTGAGTCCAAGCAAGAAAAAAGATATGGAAGTACTTTGTACCCGACAACCCGATGAGCAAACTTTATGGTCTAATAGAATTATCTGTGCCATTCTCCATCTATTGTTTGATGCAACGACTCATCAGTCAGGCTGCCTTTATACCATTACACACACAGGAAGAGCAGGGGGTGATATGAGGGCTGTAGCATCTCACACAGTGTAATTACATAAACAATAATATGTGATTCTTAGAAGTAGAGAGGGGAGTTTGGGGAATGAGGGGGGGCTAGACTCCACTGAGTTCTTTCTAATTCCCTATTTGATAGTAGGGATTACAGCAATTAAGATGTTTAATTTCAGGATTTAAGCACTGAGGATTCAGACAAGAAGAGAGAAAAAATAATAATCATGGGTGGTGGCTGAAGTTTGGGGTGGATCTGACTACATTTGAATGTTGATTATTCTCTTTCTCCCTCTTCATCTCCCTCTCTTGTTCTGCCGTTAACCCCCCATATCATCGCCTCTTTCTCTCTCTTTCTTTCTCTCTCTCTCTCTCTCTCTCTCTCTCCCCCCCAGTCCCACTTGAAGTCTCCTGGGCTGACTGAGAGGAAGTGAGGAGAGTTGATCATTGTGTTGCACTGATAAGCAAAAATGTTTCCAGAGCGTAAAAGAAGTCTGTGGTGTGTGAGAGGGATAAACTATAATCTGCACCCACACACTGAACTTGACTGCTAATATTTGCATTGGAAATCAGACGGAAGTTATGCTAAGCTTTCCCCATTATAGCCCGGCATGGTGTAAAAGGTCTTCCCCTCCTTCATTTGAATATGGCCTCTCATGCATTAGAAAAATACACATTTGGACGAGTGGAGGATGGGATGACAATTTATGAGGATGCATTTTTGAAATTATCTCTTAGTGAGGCGAATCCCCCCCCCCAACACAAACCCCTCCCTCTTGCTTGTGCTCACTCTGGCTTCATAAAGTGTGTATGAACCTATTAAAAAAGCTAAGTGAAATGTTTTCTTTTGGATTGACGTGACTCATAATCTTCCTTTTTCTTCTTTTTTTGTCTCTCGAGCAAATAGATAAAATCCCCTCTCTTGTTTCCATCCTTAATATTCTGTTAATTATATAAATAATGTAAAATATATATAATCCTGTTACTGTTCTCAATTTGAAAACTCTGTATTTTCCTCTGAGTGTTTTTTTAAGTAGCACACAACAGCTGAAGGATCAGATCATTGCATCTGTGAAACCCAGCAGCACCCTAGTTGGAATTCAGAACCCCTTTTGTTGCTTTTATTTCTTAAATCCCTGTTTATTTCATTCTCTTTCATTTCCTTCTTAACTTTTTTATTTCTCCCAAGACCCACCACAGGAAATGTGTTCATTTGATCAACCCTGTGTTGTGCAGGATTGATAAGATTAGCAATCAAAAGCATTAGTGATTCAAAGTGCTGCATTTAATGTTCTCATTATAGAAAATCAGTGAATTAAAGGCAGTGTTTCTAGAGAGAAATCACACTGCTGTCGTTATGCATATCTGTTAACATGAAGAACCACACAACAGAGTATGAAGCTGAAGGGGAACACTTCAGAATGATTTCAGAGCTATTTTGTCAATGATATAAAACACTGCTCTCTTTAAGTTGTATAACCCCACAGCAATTCCCATTATTTCCAGTGCTTTGATTGATGTCTAAAGGACACTTGCACCTGCATCTAATCACTATTTATACCCAGTCGGCAAACTGTCATTGTGCTTTTTGTCACCGGCTCTAATGGGGACATTTGAATCAGTGTCTTTGGACCACACAGGCAGCTTCCTATATGCTGTAGTGATTTTCTCACTGACTTGCCTTATAATCATTGTTTTCAGTCCTCAGCCTGAAGGATGTTATTCAAGACTTGATGTACATTGAGTTGAATTACACAGTTTGACCACCTTTCATGCTTGAATATAAACTATCTTGCAGTCCTGATCCAGTACAGCACAGCATACTTACTATACAGTACTCGAACTGTGGAAATACATCTCAAAGCATTTTTTTTTTAGCGATTTGTTTGTTTCCATCAGTATAGAAATTCATAGAAAATGTCACAAACAATAATCAACACAAAAGTAATTATTGTTCAGTGATTTTCAAGAAAATACTTGACGTATACCTTTTAAATAAATTAATAAATTATTGTACTACACTAATGGTTGCAATCTTTAAGGGTTGTAACACTTTTCCTGTTTAAAAATGTTATAAGACCAATGGAATGTTAAGGCTGGTTCCATATATTCAATGTGCTCATCGTGATAAATCGCAGTCGGGGCATCCCATACTTCTGCAGTTGAGTTGACGGGCATTTAGTGCATTTTCACATGACCAGACATTAAGAGTAATAACATCTGAATAGCTTCTGCACAGGGCCGGGCATTGCGAAGTGATTAAATAAATATTTTTTTATATTGTAATATAATTTAGAATCTCACAGGGACAAAAAATAAAACTGTGTGAAATTGCGCAGATAATCGACTAAATCTCTCAACATGAAAAGATAATTGCTCCAGAAATTAGCTGTACCTGAGGTCCATTTGTTTGGTCATGGCTAGTTTCATAAATGGCAATGATCGGATATTAGCACTAATTAGAGCCGGGTCAGAGTTCTTGAAGGTCGGACATTTATGTGTAGGATCATTGAAATGCTAATTATAAACAGATTAGAAAGTTACGGTGCTTTATAGGGGGCTATTTGGTAATTTAAGCACTGGTTTCTGTGTAATAAAGGGTAATCCATGAGCAGAAGAATTTAAGCTTCATTTTATTTGTTTTAAAAAAAAATGTCAATTGATTTCCCTTTTTATTAGCTAATTTCATTTTTATATTACTAAGCTATATTTCATGTAATTGATGTACCACAAAATTTGATGTGGGAAAGCATCACAAAGTCCCTTTAGTATAAATTCATTACATCTTATTTCTAAATAATGTACAGGTTCCTTGTGTCCATTATGGAAAACCATGATTTGGTACAACAGCAAGTAAATTATGTACAGCAAAAACCCACAATAAAACAAAAGATCTGTATTGTTTTTTACAGTTTTCTGCATCTTGAATGGCCCTTCTGACCTGATTTTTGGTTTTCCGTGGTGTTGTTTCTTGTAATAGCAACACTGATATTACTCAACTGTCACCTTGGTTGAAACCCACAGTGGCCCCTCCAACTCAATTCTCTCACCTGCAGTCTTCCTCAGCTTTCTAGCTCTCCTTATCAGTAATGGAACTTTCCATCTAGGGCCAACTGAAAACCGTTTATTCATGGCTTCACCCAGAGCCTTGCTTTTACAGCTGAGGAAACCACACTCTGTCTGTGTCGTTTGTCGAGCGTGCATTTACACATGCACAGACACACACACACACGCGCGCGCACGCACAGACACACACACACACACACGTTCAATGTGGAGATATGTGCTGTTGGCTCCTTTTCAATCCTGTGAGGTCAGTCCTCTAAACAGCTTCTGTCCTCAATTTAAAAAGGATGCTCATCAAACACAGATTGATCCACAACTTATCAGAACTTTTATTAAATTGAATTTAGCTCATTTATACATGGCTTACAAGAAATGACAGTTTTTGTAACTTGCCATGAAGAGAGTAGGTTCTGTTGACCAAGAAGTGTACTTGTTTTTGCTTTAAAGATCAGAGAAGCATGTGGTGGGAAATTGGCAGGGATGCATCCAAAGCTATGATACTATCTACATTTAAGACAATTGCAAGTTTTTATTTGAGCAATAAAAGTGTAAGGCTGATGTAAGTAGACATAAAACTTGTAGTTGATAAACTTGGAAGTGAACTAAAATGTTCACCACTCTCAGCTTTGCTCCAGCACAAATACAGAGCGCACAGTCAAACATTTAATTGAAAAATATAACATCCACAAATTGCTAAAAGGTTCTCAATACGGAATGAGAGCATATGGCCTTCGCGTGGCTCCCAACATGGAGCCGGCTGACCCGGTGGCAAGCAGCTAACAGTGTTCACAGGTTGAACAGTGCAAACAATGGCACCAGTGCTGACAGAGCTTACAGTGTTTACCTGATGGGGAATTCCCCTTTGAGTGATCTTTTTTCTGTTGACATTAATACCAATATAGATAGTTATTCTCCACTACACAACTTGACAAGTGAAAAGCAGAACTAACTGGACAAATTCAAAATGTCAAGGAATGGCTTTATAACACACAAAGGATCCAATGTCAGGTCAGTGGTCCCCATTCTTCCCCTTACCAGCCAAGTGATTTCTTACTAGTGCGACTACAAAGGTTTGTGGATTGTCCCCAGACGGTTCTTCTACCCTCTCTCTCTCTCTCTCTCTCTCTCTCTCTCTCTCTCTCTCCCATCATATTCTCCCTGTCTGCATTCTTTCTCTCTCTGATATCTGGTAACAGAGAGGCAAGAAGTCTTAAGGGGCTTGAGCTGACTCAGCAGGTCAGAAAGCACTGTCGATAGCTGGGAGGCTGTCTGTGTACATGTATGTGCATCCGCATGGTTTGTTTGTTAATATGGTGGTAAGGCGGCAGCATGTCAGTGCGCCTGTAGCCGGAAGGTTCAAACCACGCAGCCCCCCCTCCTTCTGATGAAATTGTCATCAGAACATGAAAGCTTCAGAACATCAAACGGGACCTTTAATTGTACTTGTGTGTGTGTGTGTGTGTGTGTGTGTGTGTGTGTGTGTGTGTGTGTGTGTGTGTGTGTGTGTGTGTGTGTGTGTGTGTGTGTGTGTGTGTGTGTCTTGAGAGGTGGTGTTTGATATCATGTGCAAGTGTGAGTCTGCAGGCCTGTGATTGTTGGCGTGTGTATCCGTAGGCCTGCGTGATTTCATGTATTTTATACATGTGATTACTTGATTAGACATGCGTCTTTTAAGAACAGCATGAACAGTCATTTATTAATGCATAATAAGGTTTTGACCTGTCACAAAATATTAGACAAAGTTGAATGCTACCAGTACTCAGACTCTTATACACCCTGACAATTGCACTTGCATTGGATGCTGTGTAGAACTTCATAATGTTGAACTAAGACTGAACAGGCATATATCTCCACATAATGACATCTTCATGTCTGTATTAAAATAAATAATTGATTTTTTTTTTCTTTCTGTGTCTGTCAGTGATTGCCATCTATGTTACTGGCTGCTCATCTTCTTCAATCCCTCTCTCTGCCTATCACTTGGTCCTTCTGTCCCTCCATCCCACTGCCTACGCATCCATTTGTCTGACCATCAGTCTGTCTTTCCACGACAAAGACAGGCAAGCATGTGAGTCTCTGATCACACCCCTCCCACACACAACCCACACCCTAACCCACCCTAGTCCTGCCGAGGCGAGATTAAACAACAAAGTGGCTCGATTAATCCATTTGAAGTGATGTGTGGCATTAGGGCTTGGAAGGAGATGGGCTAACAAACACACAGCGTCGCAGCTGTGTGGGCTGCAGATAGAGAGAGGGGGGGAGTGAAATTAATTGACCTCCACGGTGGCAATTAAAAACAAAGAGGGGAGAAAACAAAACAAAACATGGGCTTGTGCCTGTGAAACAACATCCTACTGCTTGGATGAAGAGATGGGAAGAGGAATGGGAATGAGTCTGAAGTGTGGTTGATTGGCTGGGGGGGAGGAATTGGGAGTTGGCACGCGTTGCTGCATGTATGGACATCCTTTCTGATAAACAACGCGAAGATGTACTCTTTCTCATGCATGTGCAGACAAACGATAAACACACACCAGAGGCATAAGCTTATTAAAAGAGAAATTATATGTTTTGTTTTTCTGACAGAGAATCACATTTCAATCACTTTGGGCTTGAACAAGGGATTAGCAAGAACACTCACTGAAATGTCTGAACGGAACAGGATTTGAATGGTCTTCATAATAATGACATAACTTTATGTTACTATCAATAAACCCCAGCTTCCACACCCCAAAATAAATGTTGCAACACCATACCTTGTTCAAACCTTCACATCTCTGCAGGCTTTTATGAATCCAAGCTGAAATGTGCTCTTTGCCTGCTTTGTCTGTGCCTCTTCAGACCTTTTCACTCTAAGCATCTCCCTCTGACTGAGCATTCAAATTGAAATACAGAAGGCCTCCCACATATCCAGCTTGTTGTTTCTTGTGTAAATGATGTTGTGTGTTCAAGAATTCGTTTATTCTTAATCCTTACTTTATCCTCCCTGATATAAACCCAGTGATTTTTTGGCAGCAGGGCCGGCAGCACAGCGGAGTCATGCCAGTGGCAGAGGCTGCCTTTGATCCTTCATCTCAACCACACACCTGAGTGATGATGGCTCTGCTTATAGCGTTATCCCTCTGTACTCCAAGTCTTTCATTACGCACCCCTCCCATGAATGCTGTTATTGATAGACAGTGGAGACACCCTTGTTTAATGTGCTTATAGGCATTTAAAGGAGATCATTTCTGGAGCTGATGTTTTGTTTTGCAAAGTTGAGCAGTGGTGGGGGCTCCAGGGGTTTTTCGAACTCTTAATAGCTTGTGTTTGGTAAACAAGCATTCTGTTTGCACAGTACATATGACTAAATACTGTATATTATAATTTCAGTCCTGCCCTATAATGTGTCTCATTGCTTACATACCCACCCTGAATATAGACTGCACTTAAACTTACTGTCTGTCCGGGTTTTTCGCATATTCATAGGTAGCGAGTGCAGATGAAACCAACAGATACAACAACCTCCCTTTCTTTTTGTTTGACATTTAACAGATATCTTCAATCTGAAACAATGCATTTTAATGATAATGGATACAATTATGACGTGATATATGAAAGCTAATGAGCTTGCTATTTTTTTCAGGAATTGGTAGATATCTAAAAAAAAAAATGTCAATTTAAGTTGCCCTAAAATTCAGCTTTGAGCGTTTTTGTGTGAAGACTGAGTCCATAGCGTTGTCAAAACTGGTGGCTGACTGACTAGGCCAGAAGCAGATAATAAATGTTGCCAACCACAACGGATTAAATGCAATCAAAGGTGTGTATGCTAACATTTCCAAAGAACTCGAAATACATGTAAAGTACGACAGATGTTGGCCTTGAACAGAGTGAAATGATGAATTTGAAGACCTCTGCACCCATACTGTACATCCATACAGGTGTAAAAGGAATACAACTGTTAAGAATACTTATTGTTTGATGTTGCAGTACGGGACCGGTCACATTAATGCTAATCTTTATAGTCCTGTTGTTGAGAAAGCCAACTACAAAGACAACACACAGCTCCAACATCACGTGACATACTGCTTTCAGATAGTTTCTAACCAAATTCCATTTCCATGTCAATAATGAGTTGCTTTCAAATGAACTGATTATAAGCCTAATTTTGTTGGTGTTTCTTTATGTTATTGGTGTATCTTTTCAAAGGTTCAATATTGTAGTTTGCCAGGAAAGTTCAAATTTTGACGTAAAAACCAGAGTAACATCTGGGTTTCATTCACATTCTTAATACAGTTAAGCCAGCCTTATATTACAACCCTCGACTCCTCAGCTGACTCAAATGAGAAATATGTACTGAGCATTCGCTCCTGTTTCCTCCCATTTAAGATTATGTCATTTTGATATACGCACAGTGAAATATGGAAAATATCAGCTCTCTCCCCAAACAATTTAAACATCTTTCATTTCGTATGGCCCCTAATCCATCTCTATTGGAGCATCAGGGTATTGTATTACAGACATATGTCTTTAGTCTCTGCTGAGAGGGGGAAATTGAATTTATGACGGACAAAATACTGCAGGGAATTAAATGTTCACCAGAAAAACTTGTATAGATTTGTTCACTTGTTACTGCATGTCATACAGTGAGTTTTTCATCACATACACTGTGGTGTCTAAGGAGTACCACATTTCTGAGGTACATGTATTTTTGAAACACGTTTTTAAGTGGAGAGACATGAGTTGAACAATTGATGAAAAGGCCCCAGGATAAACTGGGTAAATTGCCTTCCAACATTCCTTGGTGTATAACTTTGCATCAGTAAAGGGAAAATACTTAATGTTGGTAGGTAACAGTCCATCAACAGCTACTCACACAGTCCTGGAAATGGCTGTTTTTCATGATATGCTGTGAACGACTTGGTTGTCCATTCTTAGTGATATTGGGACAAGCAGCCTTTTATTTTCATTGTGTTATGTAAATATCAAAAATATGGTTTAATGACAGATTTAAGCATTGCAAATGTTTAAATATTCTGTGTAGGAAACTATTAGGTTTGTTAATGATTTATCACACACATTTTTCTAAACAAAGTCTTCTGAAAGAGGTACTGGTGCATGAATGGGCCAAACAAACATGTTTTAAAGTGTTTAAAACTGAAACCCTAATCCGGGAGAAAATATGTTTCCATTGAAACGTGATTGCAAATGCAACTAAATTATATAAGAATGTAAATTTAAGAAGACAATGTTGCCTGTAAATAAGGAGATACAACTAAAACCATCCAATAATAGAATTAGTTAAGCAGCCACTTTGTTTTCACTTTTAAAACACAAATTTTAAAAGTTTGTTTACTAGTGTTGAAAGAGGAGCCATAAACAGAAATACATCACCATCACACCGGGATTAAGACTGTGATTTAACAGATTTAAATGATCAACACATCATTTTTTCTAATTCTGAAAGTATTTCAAGAGGAAATAATAATTTTTATTATTAATTAATTTTTTTAAATTCACATTTTTAATCTGCCACCATGGACAAAAAGCATGTTCTGGGTTTTAATCTTTTCTGCAATGTGATACAAGACTCTTTAGCTTTCATCACAGGTACTTCTGTGACTGAATAGCAAATGGTGTGTGCAAGCATTTATTATTTCAGCACTTAATAACAGACAACCCTAATAGGTCCCTGATGAATGCTATGTATGAGTGTGTGCATGTGTGCATGTGGGTGGGTGGGGATGTGGAATGGGTAACCGACAACGGTAAAAGAGGGAGAAAAAAATTGAAAAGGGGTTAATTTGGTTTGGCTCAGGTGAGGTAATTATTCCTTTCCCCCACTTCACTGCACACCCATAATGATTATTAACAAGCTTAAAGTACTTGAGGAGCACTGGGAGCTGGTGGCTAACAACACAAGGCCTAAGAAAGGAGGGAGGGAAAGAGGGAATGATGGTGGGATGGAGGTAAAGAATAGGGAGGATGGGAAATCATTATGCTAATAAGGCCGGCCTTAATCACGCAGCGCCCATGATAATCTGCTGGGAGGAACCCAGGTTACGTGGGTCACTGGTTTGTTCCACAGTAGGCACTGATTTTTTGTTCTTTTTCTCTCACTCTTCTTCTCTTTTCCTTATTGTGCAATTTTCTCACTCTCAAGCCTCTCTAAATTTCGACTGTTGTGTGTATGTGATTTTGGATTTTTGGGTTCACAGGAGTGGATACTGAAAGTAGATTCAGGCATGAATCCTCAATGTGCATGGATTTAAAAATGTGGATAGTAGCAGTTTAGCCATTACGTTTCCGGATCACAGCATATGTTATTGGCCCTGAACCTGTTTTACCACAACACACGTGTCGTTGGACCGAGGGGACTAAAAGAGCAGTTTGAGATTAAGTGAAGTCACCTAAAAACAAAATGTAAAAAGTAAAATTTACAGTGGTTTGCCTGTAAAGCTCATGAATAGAAAGTAGCCAGTAGCCAGTTTAAACCAACATTGTTCTGTGCAGTATTCTACTTAAGAGAGGGTGGAAGTGTTTATAATGCAACTATTTCTTTGAGCTGCTCTAGTTGAGTAAAACTTTAACTGGCCTAAATTTTGGAATAATGTTAAACTGAAAACGACAAGTGATAAGAGAGGTGTAGCCAGCATAAGGGAAAAGTTAACCCAGAACCAGGGGTTTAGTGTGTTGCTCAATAACACTTCAACATCTGGACAGAAGGATCCGGGGATCAATGCGCCAACTCTACGGTTAACTCATCCTTCTGAGTCAACCACTGTTTTGGCCTGCTGGTGGAGTAGAGACAACCAATGATACATATGGTGTGGTGGAAAGTGCAATTGCTGACATATTTTCAAAGAAAGCAAGGTGGCATTGCAAATTAAACAAATCAATTCAGCTTGGCTGTCAAACCAAGTTAATCTGTCTCTAAAAACTACAGTTATGGATCTAGATATGGCAAATAAATTCACATAGGTAGTCACTATGTGGAAAAATGACATAAGTGTAATTTTGTCGGTTTTGTGAAGCTACAAAAGCTAGCAGGTGTCTGCCCTACATTGTCAGACAAGCTTTCAGGTTTTGTGAAAGCCTTATATTCTTATTTCAAAATTGATCTGTCCTGACTGACCTAAATTGTGCGTTGAAAAACTGTGGTTGTATGATTCCAACAAATGGATATTCCCCCAATGTTTTGTTAGTGTCTGTGACTAAAGAGCAACTTTTTAATTTAACCTTTGATATTCATTACTTTCTATGAGAAGAAATTAAATAATAATCCCAAATGTTGTAGGGACACAAAAACCATAAGTTTAGCAACACAGCTTTTCAAATCTCTGAATGGAATCCCACATTTCCAGACGGCACCGGCAGATCCTACGGTTCACATAATCTGCCTCCATGTGCTTCCTCTCTCTTCCTCTCTCACTCCTTTTCTCTCGCTGGGCTGGTATTTCTTGGACATCTGTTCTTGGCAAGCACAGCAGCAGCACTAGTACTGCACCGGCTCCCTGGAGGACAAGGAGGGATGTAGGCATGGTGGTTGGAGGGAAGGGAGGGAGGGACGGAGGGAGAACAGAAAACAAGAGAGTGAAAAGGATAGAAGAAGAGGAAGAAAAAGAAAAAGAAAAAAAAACTCACACCACACACAGAACCACACTGCAGTGAAAACAGTGAAAGACAGCAATATGGAAGTGGTGAGGCAGGTTTTAAGTAAGTCTGTAAGTGGTAATTGGGAGAAGGGGGACCACCACTGGGGACCAGGCCTCTGGGTTACACAACAGCACTGGGAACGCTGTAATGGCCCAAAACTGATATTACAGGGATTGTGATGATTGAGATCAGTACTGTTTTCAGTAAACTTGCTATATCTCTCGTGATATTTTGTTTGTTTAAATACAGTTTTAGAGAGTAGATAGATATATACTTTTAGGTGATTGTAGCCTATTAACAAGACTTTAACAATAATTAATACAATTGTTTCTGGTTGTTGTTATGACTACATCGTCTACTAATTCTGCCCTTTCTTGCACCTTTGGTGGAACAAAAATAATTTCCTTCACACCTTCTTTCTTATAAGCAATCTGAAGACCACTAAAACAGCCTGCATTCAAAAATGTTGAACTGCGGTAGGTTCAAAGTATCATTTTTAAACAATTACAGATGGTAGTTTGGAGAGAGAGTGTGGCCAAAAGACGGACTGAAAGGTTGTCGAATTGCTTGGACATATAATTGACAGGGAAATCAGCAAAGGGAGGGAGACAGAGTGAGCGGTATCTTGACAGGCTTCAGGTTAAAATGATTAATTACCTCCAAGGCTTCTGTGGGCCTGGCAACTTCCTCTGGTTGCAGCTGTGTTGTGTGCTGCAGGGGCCTAGGGCCTGAGGTGATGCTGTCACAGTTGCTTCTTTTTTTTCCAATCGTAGCGCAAAATCTGTCTTTATTTGCTTTCTCTCCTCTCCCCTCTCATTCTCTTTTACACTTTTTGAATCATATTTTTAATACCAAATGTTGGGATCTATAGGGTCAGCTCAATAAGACATTGGCAACCATCATTATAGTGCATGATGCATCAAGTTGTACTACAGTCAGCATGTTGTGGAAACATTATTTCACCCCAGTATACCAGGAATTACATTCATATTGGTCAATTCCAAATCGCATGGTTAACTTCCAATGCTAATGCAGGAGGTAGTGTTTTGCAGAGCCAAAGTTGACTTTTTTTTACGGTTACCTTTTTTACAGTTAACTTCAGCTACCTTTCATGTACAGAAAGGTAACTGGGAACTTTTGGAAACTGAAACCGTATTGAACCCAGATTAGAGACTCTCATTTCTGTAGTTACCTTCAATGTGAATAAAGCATCTAACTTCCTTGATCTGAGGCTAAATATCACCTGAGAGACAAAATGATGATCCACAAACTACATCCAGAGCCATGCTATCGCTTATGGAAGAAACTGAACATGGACCAAATAAATGGACGTATTGGTATTTTGCATACCTGCTAAAAAACTCCTGTTAGAAACAAGAATAGGAAAATATATTGTTCAGGACAGCAAAGGCAGAGTGACAAAAGACAAAGAGGGCAGAGAGAAAAGAAGAAGAGAAAGAAATAGGAAGAGGAAGAATGCTTAATGAAGTTTTTTACCAATATGTATTGTTCTTTTTTTTTCTTGTTACATATGTGTCGTTAGTCATTTTTTTTGTTATTTACCATATTTTTACAACAGGGTATTTCTCCCTCTCTCTCTCTATCTTCCTCTATCGCCCCCTCCAGCCCCTTTTTATCACCCTCAACTCCCTCTCTCCTTCTCAGTCTGGCTCGGCCGCTTTCCTCATGTACCCTCGTACCTCCCTTCTATTTTTCCCAGAAGAATTTTCGGTTTGTAATTTATTATTTGCAAGAGAAACTGTTATCAGAGTCAGTTTGCTATCGTGGGCCACTTCATTAATCACATAGGCCTCTCTCTTCATTTGTTCCTAGATAGGCTGTGGTTCGCTGGGTTCCAGGCACTGATATAAATATGGAGGTAAGAACACTCCCCTCCCCTGTTTATCACCAAATAGAAAAAAAAATACAAAAAGTTCAGAGATATATATAGAAGTAAAGTACTTGTTTTCACTATCCAATACAATTTCTGTTAAAGTGACGACAAAATTTGATTTGTGTTTCAGACTTTGTTTTCATTCCGCAAAAGACTACATTGGGGGTATAGCATGTCTAAATCTGACCCCAGCATATGGGACTGATCAGGATCCTGAGGGTAGTTCACAAAGAAGTAGAACAAACAGAACGGAGATCTTGTTTCAAATAGCTCGTTTGAGGTGTGATGTCCAGAAAAAATAGAAAATGTTATAAGGACGTTTTTGTTTCCAGGGAAGATGTATGACCATACTATTTAACATTTTGACATCAGCATAATTCTATTTAAAGGGTCTATCAAGTGCCATTCACCACAGTAAAACGACCAGTTTCCTACACAAAAAGAAAGGCGGCCACATGAACAAAGATTTAACTAAATTTCAAGTGCTTTTTGCTGAAGATTTTATTTCAACCAAATGTTAATGGAATTCATAATTCCAGAGGTTGTAGAAGAAACTGTTATTAAGGTCTCAATCTATAATTTAATTCTATGTTTGTGTGTATCCATTGACCCACAAGGGATTATGGGAGAGTGACTGAAAGGTAGCCTTGAACTGTAAGGGGATAATCCTATTTTGATACCCCACAAAGAACCCAAACCCAATTTACCATCCTTACAACTACCAGCCTGGCTGTTTAGTTAGAATACATGAACTTGTATCGTGGGTTCTTTCTCTCTTTCTGTCTCTCTTGTCTTTTCTGTGCTGCTTTGTTTTTGTCTTTTTTGTTGACTTGTTTTTCTTGCTCTCTCATGTGTAACAGTCTTTGTTTCTCCTTTAATTCTCTTTCTGTGTTTGCAATATGTGACCATATTGGGAGAAGTGGATGGGTGAAAGGTATCTTAGCAACAGTGAGTCAACTAAAAGATTAGTCTTGTTTGATACCCGGTTGCAGCAAAGTACTGGGGACCGTTTTAAAGAGCTCCTCTGGTTAAGCAAGCTTGGGATCCTGTAGAAAGCAAGAATATAAAGAGCTGGACCTCTGTGCAAAAGGTCAAAAAATTGGTTAGGTCATTGGGACCATAATGAGTTAAGAAACTTTTATTAAACAAAATATGTAACATTTCAGGGTCAAGAAAATAAGGATACATCCATATTTGTGGAGATAAATTTGTGTTGTGTTTGAAAAATACATGCTTTTGTTAAACAATGATAAGGTATGTAAAGGGATCAGGCTACACATTGAAACCTCGTGCCTCACTGATAACAGGGCAAAATACTTTTTTTTTCAGTAAAGTAACAACAGATATAAACACAGGATAGGATTGATACCTGCACTGGGACCACTAGTGTTCTCTCAATCCATAGCATAGATGTTAACTCCACACTGTTTAGTTCAAGTGAAGCTGTGGCATGTCGCACATGGGGTCTGATTGGAAACATGGTTTAGTGATAAGATAAAAAATTATGTTAGCGTCACTCTCATGTTTGTTTTTTCTTCCTCTGTGTGAGGGCTTAAACTCTGAGTCGGAGTTCGGATGGCTCAGTTTGTTTACATAAAGGGCTTTCAACTTCAATGCTTTTGCAATATGGCGCTTTCCCTTTGAAGGCGGCATTCTGGGTGTGCTGATTATTAATGGGATCTACCTCTGTCTTTTGTTCTGCAAATAAATATTCATATCTATTCAACCTTCTGACCCATTTAATGGTTAAAGCTACTTAATTGTTAGAACTACAATGCTATTTATACAAGCAACTCATTCTTGCATGTAAATTTGAACTTTAGGTTACAAACCCACCCCCAAAACATGCACACGTGTGTTCTCACTTCTGTGCACGTTTTGTGTGCTGCCACTACCAACTCCAGCAGCTCTAAAAATCAGCAAAAACTCCATATCTTAAAGTGGCCCTGCTTTTTCACTTTTTCCCTCTCCTTTAGTGTGTGATATATTTTTGTTTTTACATGTAAAAGGTCCATAGAGTGTAAAACCTGAAGTCCACGCCTAAAAGGCGTTACCCTCCCCCTCAGAAACACTGCTCATGAGCTGCCTGAAACGGCTCGATTTTATTCTCTCCTTCACTTCCGTGACTTTATGAGGTCATAATGTTACGGAAGTGACGTAAAACTCCTTCCAGCTAGTTTGGCCCTCAAACAACAAAACAGAGAGACGGAGCTGAAGCTCCGGCGGAAGAGTTTTTTGAAATGTAAAGCATTGACCAATCACAACAGAGCGGGCTAGCTGACCAATCTGGGCAGACTTTGCTTTCTGGAGGGAGGAGCAAACGCTACAACGGAGCATTTCAGAGAGAGGGTGAGAAGAGGTACTGCAGGACAGCCAGGATGAGAAAAACAAGGCGGATTATGAGCATTAACGCATGTAAACATCACTGTAACTTGAGATAAAAATATGCACCCAGAAAATAGCATAATAGGGCCTGTTTAAATCCTTTTATTATCTGGCTGCATCAGGTAGGACCTTTGGTAATGGATGATTTCCTCTGAGTATTTGTGCTTATGGTGCTGTGTCGCCTCTCAAATGTGTTTTTTTCTCAAAATGCTCAAACTTACTTATCACACTGTCTTATTATGGAGTGGCAGCGATGTATTATGGTGTGGAGAAAGCGAGTGGGTGGGGAGGATTACCCAGATGTGAGTTCAAGCACACAATTAGACACAGATAGACTCCCTTGTGTGTGTGTGTGTGTGTGTGTGTGTGTGTGTGTGTGTGTGTGTGTGTGTGTGTGTGTGTGTGTGTGTGTGTGTGTGTGTGTGTGTGTGTCTGTCTGTTGTTTGTATGTGTGTGTGTGTGTGTGTGTGTGTGTGTGTGTGTGTGTGTTGGGGGAGACATGGAGAGGGGTAGAAATGCAGATGAGATTGACAGTCCGAGGAGCAGAAAATTAACATTATTAAAAAATAAACAAAGGAGGGGAGCTCTGATTTAGAGAGTGAGGGGAGATCATTACATACCTTCCAGAAAGTAATATTTGTACATGTTGGTAACAAGACATGACATGCTTTTAAAACTTGCCACTTGTTTTTGAAAGGGCTGTAAATTGACTCTGAAGGCGAGCAACACAAAGCATGCCGTACTTTAAGGGACCATTCTAATGACAGGGATTATTGTGCTACTTTAATTCCCCTGGCTAAACCAATCTGTATGCTCCGTCGTGCACTCGTTAAAAAGAAAGCATGGTGGTGGGGAGAAGGAAAGATTGAGGGTGGGGTGGGGTGGGGAGGACAGAGTTTGTGGTGAAGGGGTTTAAAGCAATTCCCAGGGCACTCAGTGGCTGCGATTATATGATGGAAAGAAAAACTCTGTTGCTTTCAGTTTGCAAAGGTAATGAGAATCTAATGAGGCTAGCCTTTTTTTTTTTTTTTTCTCAGCGTTCGCAACCATTCCACTCTCAACTCAACAACAGGTTTCCCTGAGGAGAAGCTTGCAGGATGAGAAAAATAGTTAGGCCTTTCTACACCGGGTGCGTTGATGGATAGATAGAAGGGTAGAGGTGCAAGTGAGGAAGGAGAGGGAAAATGAAGAAGGGATATCGGGTCAGAGTAGTAGGGCATTAGGGAAGAAAGGAAAGGTAAGATTGAGGGAATGAGGGGAAGTCGTGTTTGGAAGGACGGGTACAGTAAGACGAGAGGGGCGGGTTATTCACAGAAGTGTGGATAACCCCTTTTCACAGCTGAGAGGTGGGAAGTTGAGGGAAGCCGTGTAAATGTGCATGAATTTTGTGGTTTGGCAGAAGAGAGGAAAGGGGCAGGTAAAGGAAGTTGATGGAGCGGCGCAACTAAACAGTTATATTTATATATGAATTTGACTGTGAGCAGTTGCTCATGTGAAAATGTTACCCTCTTCTTAAGCTGGTTATGGCCCATCATTTACTTATCATATTAATCATCATACATATAATCATGGTTGCCTGTATCAGCTAATCAAGCCATGTAAAGTGGGATCACACATAGAGACGGTTTGACATTGTATATTACTGCCAATAATTTGTTGTTTTGCTTTAAAAGGAAGACAGTTTAAATGTTATGAGTCGTGGCTCAAAGACTGAAGGATTCATTCTTGCCTTTTGAAATATCACTGCAAGCTTTACATATTCTTAAATGTTTTGAAGTCTGCAAAGCATTCTGTACTGGTCATATTTTGGAAAGCTTAAGAAGTTTGCTAAGTTTGTTAAGGGTTGAAATCATTTCCCACACAGAGGCTTGAGGTGAGAATTTTTTCATCGTTTTATTAATTAATGAGGATGCAGAACTCATAACAAGTATGGGCATTTTGTTAGGAGTTTGTCAGAAGTTCCACCCCATCACACAGGATTCACCCCTCACTGCTGATAGGTGTAGTGTTGACACTGCACCTTCCACTAACTGGCAAATCATAACACAGTAAATAATGACTTGGGTCACATGGAAATGCCTATTCAGTTACTGAAGCATCATTATAGTGCATCATGTGACATATTTTTCCTACGGTTGTGACAAATATATGAATGTCTTTGAAACACATCTGTGGCATTGTTATCTTGCTGTTTGCTTACTTGAAAAGTTGTTTGATCCAAAGTGCTGGTAACCCACGAGTAATGAATGGGGCCATTTTTGGGGTCATTAAGATAATAATGGCATGATGCACAAAATCATGGCCCAGCATCTGAGTATTGCTGGCCCAGACAATGAACGCTCAGTCAGAGCCCATCATATCCAGCGGTATCAAAACAAATTGTTTGCCCCCCGAATTAAAAAAATGTATCACTTAAAAAAATATTATATAGATAGTAAGAAGTGTCTGTACAAGTCTGATTGTTATTACTACATAAAACAGAGAAACAGATTATGGCTCATTGGTAAAATGGGAGCACCACTTACAGATGTTAACTGGAATATATGTCCTCCTCTCGCAAAACTATATTAATGACGAAAACACCTACAAAGATGTTCTTGTTGGAGGCTGATTTTACTGCAGACCTAAAAAACTAATATTTTTCTTTAATGTATTCAATTTTTTTCTTCCAGTCTAGAAGCATTCAAGTCTATTTCACTCAAACTCATTACTTTAAAGTCAACTTGTTAACAGTGGATAACACCAACCTTTCTGCTCTCCTTTAAACCCTGCTGATGCTGTTAGTCTCTGACTTTATCTGGAAAATTAGCCTGATGAAAAGATCCGAGACAGACTATTCCTGTCGTTGACCTTGTGTTACACTGCCAGGCCAGGATGACTCTTCATCGCTTATTTCCCCCCACCACCCACTCCTCCTATACTTTGACTTTTAAAGTCAGAGGTACACTCATGCTTTCAGGCTGCCTTAATGAGGCCGTGTATAGTCCACTGGTGATACGACTGTTAATGAGAGAGACATCTGAAAGAGAGGAGACATTGGGTGATGGTAGTGGAACAAGGGAGGGAGGGTTTTAAAGGCAGTGGGTGAGATGAGGGAAGAGGAGAAAGATAAAGAGTCAAAAGCTGTACCAGGTAAGCATGGACACTGCTTTAGATCTTGAGTGTAATTTAAGGAAAGGCTTTTTTTTTTTCACAAATTGTTTGAGTTGATAGGCGTGTGTGTGTGTGCGCGCATGTGAGTCTGTGTGTCTGGGAGAGACCTTGGGCCCTTTTAAGAGCATTTTGCTGGCATCCTCGTTGAGAATTGATTGTCTTTGTTGTGGTAATCTGAAATTAATTTGCACTTGAACCAATCTTTCTTCTGGGCTCAATTTTAAAACGCTGTTATAATTACGTGCCCCCCACATGAAAACCAAGAACTAAGACACTGATATGATGAGCCGGAATATTTTAATTCCCCAGGTACTTAAGAGCCCCCTTTCTCTCTCTCTCTTTTCCCCTCTCTCTCTCTCCCCCCCACCCCTCCCTCTGTCTTCACTCACGACTTATCTTGCAAGGTAATAAAACAAAATGTTCCCATGCGTGGGGCTTATGCAAAAGGTATTTGCCTGAGGGGGAACAGTAATAAGCGCTGTATTGCTACACATTTACTCATGTACTTCCTCAGTAGGTCATCTCGTGCACTTGAATGATGTTAAACTTTGGTTAATGTGAGCTGATGCCTGACTGAGTGCTGTCAGTGAAAAGCTGCTATGTGATGAGGAGCAGAGGAGAACAGCCACCCTATACATCACAATATGCACAGTAACAGTAAACACATGTGCCAACACATGGATATTAAGTGACTTAAGCAGTCAACTTCTCTTTCCCTTTCATTCTAATGTCTTTACTTATCGTGGTTAAGTTTGTATTAAGTTTCCCTGAATTCCCCTCTAAGGGAACACATACTAGTACACACACATACTGGGGTTGTTAACAAGATTTGTTTTGCATTAGTCCGTTCTGACAGGGGGTATTTGTAATATAAAACTATTTAAGACTACCTGCTAACATCTGCTATTGATCTTAGCTGTGTGTCTCCCCGTTTGTTCTCAGCGTGAGCTGCTAATAACCTTATCAGCCATCTTTTAGTTTCAGCTCAGTCTGCTGTTTGTTGTTGAGGATTTTTCTAATGGGGAGGGGGTAGTATTATCTCGCTAAATGCTGCAGAAACCATCTTCAGTGATTTCCTGCGGTGCTGCCTTGTGCTAAAAGGGCCTCAGAGGTCAGTGGCCCTGGGCAGAAATTCTTTCAGTGTGACACCTCATGTGGTACTCAGAGAGATAAGCAAACAGAGAGCTAGACCCACTGCTGAACATGATTAGTGAAAACAATGCATTTCTAAATAATGATCTCTACTAATCTGAAGGAATTGGATAATGTTGGCTTCATATAATTGTCTCATGCAACCGTATGAATGAACACAATTAATTCAATTTTTTTCTCTCTTTTTCTCTTTTCTTACATAAAGAGCCTAAACTGTTAGACAGGAAACACTACTAATACACCTTTACATTTTATATAATGATAAGTAATGCTGTTTTATTTTTGCAGTCCATTTTTTTTCTCAATACTTTGAAACTGCATTGTTTGTCTAGTCAGTGCATTCTTTAAATGCCTTTATTTTTAACTGTTTCAGTCAAACCCTATGTGTTACACTACATGCACATATTTTTTGCTCATAGTTTTCTGTGCCTTTTTTAAAAATGAATTATCTTAGAATTGCAGGTATTTGCATTTTAGCAGTATGTGTGCCTTATTTTATTTTTAAGCATGCTCATCATAACCTGTCATGAGACATATTCCCTCTCATTGTTTCTCACTCTTTCACCTGTCTCCTCTGGCTCGTCACTGTAAACAATCTAATGAAGCAAAACTGCCATGCAAAATATGGAACACTCTGCTAATTGTCTGTCTTCCCACTGATTGAAGGCTAAGTGTGTGTGTATGGAGTCTCCCCTACAGCGAGAGCTGCTGTCTGCTGACAGACATGGCCTGCTGCTAAAGCCATTGCAATAATCATAAAGATTAGGTTAACAGTGGGAAACGGCCGGGGAAGACAAGTGTTCACAGTGGGCTGTTATTTTTGTAATGGTACAGTACTCACAAAAAAATAACAACCTGCAACTCTGGGCTTGCATGCTGTTTTAAACATTACCCTGGAGCTTTTGTGTGGCGTGTGTGAGCATTTGTGGATTTTTAAGTCCATATTGTATCATGTAATATAATTATATAAACATGTTTAACGTTTAAGTAGCAGTAAGGGTATTCTTGCAATATATGCATAGATGCATATGGAGTTGTCAACCTGAAACTTGCAATGAAAGTTTAAACATTTAAACAGATTTCATTGTAAAAGATTAAAATTACTCAGGTCACAATAATACTAAAAGAAAACGTGGAAAATAATAATAATAATAATAATAATAATAATAATAATAATAATAATAATAATAATAATAAACATTCAGGTTCAAAGAACCTTGTATAAAAAGTCTAAATATGTAATCTATAAAAACAAAGAAATAAACAGCTAAAATAATGTCATTACTGCAATAAATTACACTCGACATTCATTCTTTCCGCAGTTTTAATGGATTATTTTTGAGAAATTCTGTAGAGAGAGAAGAACAAAGTAACAAACAAAACAATGCTTACCAGAAACAAAACTTGTGAAGATGACATTCTGTCACTAATTGAATCTGATGGTGGGACAGAAATAGAGAAATGTTGTTCATTTGTTATACAAAAACAAATTTTATTATACATAATTCACTTTACGCACATTTTGTTATTGCAATTCACACTGTATTACTCTCTGAATTATCATTCTGAATATGCAAGAGCTTTAAATAATTGAACACATCAGTGTTTATTTTCAACATGCCACAGTTGAAATGAATTTGTTTGAATTTTGTCTCAGTTTTGTTTATTTCCTCTTTTGATATTTCATGTTTTCTTCCCCCTCTAGAAAGTGTGCCATGTGAAGAAACTGTTTTTTCGATCCTCAAATAAACCTACTTTCCTCCTGAGATAGGATCAGAACACATTTGGCTCACAAATGTTAAGAATCTTTCTTCATTATTAACAAATACATGTTAATGCTTTCAAAGCTTTACATTAGCTTCACGATATCTGCATAGAATCCGGCTACACAGTGTTGCCTCATCTAACGACTTGCTCACTCCCCACATTTTTTCTGGAAACTTTATCTCTTCACTCTAGGTCCAGCATGTGGCCAGCAGCTTTTTGACTGTTGCGTATAGGACATAAACCTCAGCGAGTCCCGAAACAACAGAAGCCATATTATTCTCCCACTTAACACTGGTTGCTTTTACAGATAACATCTACTGTCCATAGCGTTTGACTTGTAAGTTACAGACACCAACCTCAAAACAACCTTGCCACACACACACACACACACACACACACACACACACACACACACACACACACACACACACACACACACACACACACACACACACACACACACACACACACACACACACACACACACACAGGTAGTGTAGTCTCTCCTTTCTATCTGTCTTTTTCTTTCAAATGAAAAAAGCAGACACACACTTGATAGCATCTACCAGCCATAGCTGGGCCTTGCTCGTCTTAGCAATAGGCCACATTTGTTTCCTGAGAAGTCTGAACAGGAGGTACCACAATGCTGATACTTGGACTGTGTGTTTGTTGCATGTGTATCGAAGCATGAGTGTGTATATTATAAACAGTACTGTATGTGTCTGTTTGCTCTCCACTGTAAGGCCAGGGTGGCCTTTTTCTAAAAACAAAGCAAACAAAACAACAAAATGCTTAATCTTCTTCCTTATCTCTGTTCATGAAGCCTTCCAGGCAATTTTCCATTCCAGTTATTGATCATTATCAGCCACTAACCCTACATAACGGATTATTAACGGAAACTAAAGCTACTTGTTCATTCTCACAGCACTTGCAGTGACATACAATGGTATGAATAAATCAGAAACAAAAAATACACATATTTAAATCCCATTTTAAATAATACAGCTAAAGGCATTATTTTCACTTAATTTAGATTAATTGAATCAGGCCACAGGTTGTTCTGGATAAACAATCAGATCAAGTTTTGTTTCACAGAGATTAAAGTGACATCATCTATTGAATTTACTCCATAAAACAACTTGTATGTAAATAGAAATTGGGAGTAAGATGTTTGAGGTTCACCATAGAAGGTTAAGAAGGAAATCATCCTTTCATTTTAGCGATATTGTAAAGTGAGTCATATTGAAATGATTAACTTTTATGCTTTTGAAATACAGTTGAACCAATTTGTGTTGGTCAAACTGTTCTTATCTATCTATATCTAGTATTTGGGCAAAAGGAGCTAATTTTTTTGCAATATTATAATTTAAGAAAAAACAGTATGCCCAAAGACCAAATATAGTACGATAAGAAAATGTTTATATCGCAGAAACTACAAGGAGCGCAATCAAGTATTTTGTATTTATAACATACTCACCGTAAAAAAATAATATATATATATTGAAAACATTAAATAAACATAATGTTAGTGTTTTTTCCTCATTTTACAAAAATCCTGACTTTGACTTTTGATAAAAGTGTGATTGTTTTTCATGTGATCTGTACCAGATTTCAAGACTTTAGATGACTCAGTACAAATAACGCTTTCTTTCTCATGCTAAATATAGTTTTTGGACACAGCATCATGACATACTAATTAACTTTTCTATCCCAGCTGCACACTTATGTTTGTGAGCTTCTTTGTGAGTAAAATAATCAGTTTTAATGTAAGGGTTATGTTATCGAAACTAGTGATTCTTCACATATACATGATGATGCATAATTTCAACCATTAAAAGTCAGCCTCTATAGTACATGTAATCAAGTAAATTATGTAGTAATTAATATTGCCAGCCTTTTACTCAGAAACAGGCACGTGTCCATGACAGTCAATCAGTATAATACAGCATAGGACAGACACACTGCTCTTTTACACCTGCCATGATATCGGAGGCCATGGAACTACAGTGTGGTGAAATGGTCATGATGGTAGATTGTAAGAGTTAGTATGGATTTGCTGTCAGTTGGTCGTACACTTCTCCTGGCTGTGACTGACTGATGGGTTCAGGCCTCGGGGAGGAACAGAAAGACTGAAGTCTGATGTTAAGCACTACTGACTGTCTGGGTTGTGGGATATAGTCTCTCTCTCTCTCTCTTCCTCACACACATAACCCCTCAAAACCACCACCCACTATGTGTGCACACTGATGGCTGGACACACATAAATCAGTGTGCACATGCGCACATGAGAAGATATGCAAAAAGCACATCCATGCCTCAGACCCCAGTGCAAACACACACACAGACATAGAAACACACAGACGCTTCAGCACGGGCTGATGAAATGATGGATCGCTTGTGTCAGTGTCAGAACAGTCAGAATCATCCCAGTGCTGATAAAGTGGACTAGACGAGCCTTACCCAACCACTACCAATCCAGCCTAATAGCTCTCTTTCTCTTTTACTGAGCACAACATGTGTGTGAGAAAGTGTGTCTGTTTACTTGTTAATATTTATTAGTGTGTTTATGTGCCTGTCTGAAAGTGGCAGGGGAGTGCACATGTGTGTGCCGTGGGTGTTTGTAGGACTGTGTTTGCATGTTGCAACATATAAGGAAAATATACGAATGTGTATGCATTTGTGTGCACGCATCACTTATTGAAACAGAGCGGTTTGGCTCAACAGCCGGCTGAATTGAGTACCTGCAGCAGCTTGCCACCTGTCGTTTGTTATCCATCAAATGAAGTGACACCCCAGCTTCAGTTATTGATGATGTGTATGGTAATTCCACTTCTATCACTTTAGTGATAGGAAGCTGATACTTTGAATGAGGAAATGTGGATGGCGTCAAATCTACTCAATTACTTTTATTAATAGTTTCCTCAAACTGTCATGAAGTGACCATCTATCTTTCCTGATGGGCTTGACAAAGCAGTCATATCACATCTGTGGCTATATAGTTCCTCCCTACAGTGAAGTGACAGCATTTAAAAATCATTATGTAGGTGCAGGTAATATATGTGCAAAGTAAGCATTTACGTTGCAGGACCTGTGGATAGTTGAATAAAAATGTAAGATTAGCTTCCGTAAGAGTTCAAATGGGGACACATCTGTAAACAAAGTAAGTGAGTTTGTTTGGTATTGTGTTCTCATTTGCCCAATTAGACCAGCAACACTGTGGTCTCCCTAGGTGCTAACTCGCTAAATGGGAAATTACACTATAAAGATAAGGGAGTGTCAGAAAATGTTTAGGGTCTCAGAGTACTGCTTTCAGCAAGACTGCTCAACACAGCCAGAGTAGAATTAATGAACCCTCTGTGGCGGGTTCCTGATGCATTTTTAAACAGCTCCTTTCCATTCCTGCAATGACATTTTGATTGCATTTGTTTCAGCAATATCTGTAGGAGAGCGAGAGAGGAAGTCAGACACAGAGAGTGAGAATGAGAGAGCACATCCCCTAAAAATAAATACATCACTGTTCCGTCAGAGTGACTCTGACATGGGTTGTACAGACAGAAATCACATTTAATATGAGGACAGAAATAATGGGTTTTGCAGCAAACTGTAATTTGATAGCAACTGATCCTTAATACTGTGAGCATTGTGTCCTGAATTCTAAGAGCTGATGCACATACGAACTGACAAACAATGAGTAAATCCTGTAATTCATAGGAACTGTAATGCAAACAGATGATGTGGAGATTTAACTGTTGGTTTCTTTGTGTCTGTGTATGTGTGTTTATGTGTGGAGGGTTACCATGATCGATTTAATAGTGTGTATGAACTGATGTGTCACAATTATTTTTACATCTCTAGAGATATAGTAATAGCATAGGGATATATTTGAAGCACATGTGAGGAGCTGGGCACCTGAACAGTTTAATGACTCACACAATCAGTAGCCTTAGCGAAAGTACATTTCCAGAATAATATTGCACCCCTGTGAAAGGGTTACCCTGATATTTTAATAGATGAGTGCCCTGAGAGAGAGATGGAGAGACAGAGAAAGGGGGAAAAAAGCTAAGGTCACTGATATTGCAAGGCACCATAGGATAATAAGCACCACAATCTCTGGTTGCACATTGTTTTTAAATTCTTTTAATTGCATCTTCCCGGGCTCTCATCAGGGGTGGCGACCCTAGAAGTGGGGTACGAGGTCACTCTCTAGCAGCAGCCTTTGAAGCCAAGGCGCCTACCTCTCTCTCCCTCTCCCCACCACTTCGTGTGGCCTTGAATTGCAAATTGTTTTAAAATACGCATAATGAGAACAGTGGCAAAATGTTGAAGCTCTTTGTCTTTCCCTCACTCCGCCTTTAGCACAACTAAATGAGTTAAGATTGCTCTATTGAATTACAAATGATTATTTTACTTACTCCTACCCAGTGCATGCATAATGAAAGAGGGAAGAAGATGGAGCAGAGAATCCAGTGATTGTGACTGTGTGGAGTGTGAACCGGAGACATGTTCATCTAGATACAAATGAGGATTTTAATGATGCTACCTGAGGTTATTGTTAAGTAAACTGTCAGTGAATGTGTGTAATTATACGAAGGAGGAAAGTTTTCATATTGGCAGATGATATGTAACCTCCCATTCCTTTGATAGTCAGCTCCCATGCATGCAAATCCTTTGTCTTTGTTCCTAAAATACAGCCAGATTGGCTATCTTGGGTTCTGTCAACAATATGTTTAACAAGCATATTTAAGCTTGTTTCCAAGAAACACATGTTCAGTGTGCGGTTGTATGCCACCAAAACAATAACATGTCTTTCTTATTGACTTAATGTTATCGTGCCAGCAAATCATTTTTTACTGAAACTGTAAGTAAATACTCTAAACATTGTTAGCATGATCACATTAGTTGATCAATACAAGCATTACAATTCCAGTTAAAAAGGTGTGGTGGTACAACAGCAGGCTTCAACCTTGGTTGGAGTCTAGCCCACCAACTTTCAAATGATCTCTGCTTTCTCTCTCCTGTCTATGAAATTACATTCTGTTATTCACATTTTTTTAAAAAAGCAGCTGAACACCTCAGGAGCACCTCCATTGAGCTTGCTCGAAGGGTTCCACACCAGAAAAATACCACAATTCAATGGTTGGCTGATGGACAAATTGGCTATCAAGTTGTTAGTCACCACCTTAATTCAAGTAGTTGCTTGCAGTATCAGTCAATGCCGTAAGGCAAGGTGTTGAGCAATATTAATAAGGAGAACAGAACAGCACAGTATTAAGCTGTCAATCTACTGTCAATAAGTCATACATTTCTTGTTGCTTCTAATCTAAACTGAAGCTCGTAAAGCCAACATTTATAATTATAGTGTAGCATGGAATCTCCAGAAGTTGAACCACACATAATGGAACTAATCATGCAGTCAAAACACATTTTTTTGTTAAAGGCAAACTGTAGCAAACACTCTAACAGAAACATGTGATGCTCTGCCCTGGATACATTTCGCTCCATGATCACTTTATCAGGGTATCTGGAAAATGTGTATACCAGCTGCCCCGCTGTGCAGTATGAAAATCCAATAAGAGATGCCTTCAGCGCTAAAGCGAACATTTCAATTCAGCCCAACAAATCACTCAAGTAATCACTCATTTACGGAGCTTGCAGATTTATCAATAAAAGCCTAATACTGCTACACAAGCCAAGAGGTCAAACCTCTGCCACTGCAAGTGTATTGTCTCCCCTCAGATTTTCTAAATCTAGAGTCATATTGTCCCTCTGTTATCAATAACTGACTCCACACTTGCTTTGACACCTACACAGTGGACACGATGGCTACACGCCATTCTGAGAAGCGATTAAGCTGGTCTTTGGAAGAGCCGCAGTGACATCATTGGTGGTTCAAAAGCCGCCTCTAAACTCAAAAAGAGCATTAGAATGCATTTCATGCTCAGCTCACTGAAAAGTGCAGAGCTGAAATTTACACCTTATTTGATGTCCGTCTCCCTGCTGTTAATTGGTAAAAGGATCCCTGACCCTTTTGATCTCCCCCACAATCCCCTAAATGCCCAAGTCTGCTAAACTGTTCGGCAGGAGATATACCCTGCAGTTGCCCAGCAATGTAAAGACTCTCTCTCTCACTCTACCACTGCCCCCCTTTGCTTCTTTTTTTTTTTTCTTACTCCATCCTTTTCGGCTTTCTTGCCTTTGGTTTACGTCCAGGCTGTGGAGAAATAAGAGATGACAGTTGTTACAGATATGCCAGTTTAATTACTTGTCAGCTTATAGCCCATATCTCTGCTGCCCAACGCTGAAGCTTAACTTTTTCTAGTAGCTTAAAGCATGACCAGCCTCCAGTGCTTTAGTATTTAGCCATAAAACCCAGGAAATCTGAAAGATAAAAAAAACCACGAACAGCTTTTCTAATTTTATGGGGGAAGAGTGGGCAGTTTTCTGTCACTGTTGGAATTGGCTTTCTCTCTCTGTTCCCCTCTGTGCAATAGTGACAGAAGAAGAGCGGCAAAAAGAGGGAATCTTGTAGAGAATGAAATTACATCACATGAAGGGGTGCATTGGTGTAGGATAAGCAGAACGTTTCTCATGGCTTGTGTGCCACTGTTGACACTTTTAAGTCGGTTTGCAAATTGATAGATGTGCTCGAGCCCTTTTTTTCTTCTTTCTTTTGGAGGAGGGCCATCCCAGACACTCAAATCCAGTTAAGGTAGTTGGAAAACACAGCTGCTTATTTTGCAAGCCTCTCTACTTTGGCCATGGTGACTGTAGTGGGCTGGTATCTGCAGGTGTATATGAAGTGTGGTAATGAAATTTAACACTTACAGAAAATGGGGATCTAAACATATTACAATACTGGCGATAGATTTTAGAATGGTAGAAAAAAAGTGTTGGTATGTTAGGGACATAAGGATGTATTTGCTGTCTTCATATTTAATGAACATATTAATCACATCAATGCAGCGATTGAACCGTTGATTAAATCATGATACATGTGCTCGGAGGCAAGGCCAATAGATTGTGTAAGAAATGCAATCAGCAGCTCTCTTCAAAGCCATTTTTATGTGTGGAGCATTTCCAGACCTCAGGAAGAAGAAGCTTGTGTTCTTGACTTATCCATCAAACATTTAACATACATCAATAGGTTAGCAGTTATTGTTTAGGTGCATCTTCTCTTCTGTTTCTCCCGGTCTTTGCAGCAGCAACAACTAACTGGACCATGTCAAACCATGTTAGATTTGATGAGGATTTTTGATGAAAATCCTCATCAAATACAACCCAAAGCCTATTTGTGTTTAAAGAAATGGAATGCAATGTGAGCAACCTAACACTAGGCTAAGGATTATAATGTTATTGTCAAAACATTGTTATTCATTTGCTTTGGGTGTCATTTTTTTTACACATTAAGTTAGCACAGCCACCAGTTTGAGTTTTTTTTGTAGGTAATGGATTACAATTTTACAGAGCCACACGGGGACGGGGATGGATGGCAGCGAGCAAAAAGAGCAGCAGTGTTTTGGACACACGCCTGCTTCAAGCCCATTGTTCAGGGCTCCCTCAGTGTTTATCCCTGGCTTCGACTCCCACCATGATACATACTTTTCATTGAAGCAAAACAGATTATTTGTTACCATAGTTTCACCATTGCTTAGTTTTACAGCAAAGCATAATAGGTTTAATGTGTGTGTGTGTGTGTGTGTGTGTGTGTGTGTGTGTGTGTGTGTGTGTGTGTGTGTGTGTGTGTGTGTGTGTGTGTGTGTGTGTGTGTGTGTGTGTGTGTGTGTGTGTGTGTGTGTGTGTATGTGTGAGAGAGAGTGTGTATAAACCCTCCTTCTGGAATAGAAAAAATAATAATAACAGATTACCTGTTCTTTTCATCATTGATGATCACATTGTTAGTGCCTGGCAGAAGCTGTGTCTCTACATAGTCAATCTCTGAGGAATCTAAGAGCATTCTTTCATGACTATGTGTGTAGTGTTTTTTAGAGTATCATGTCCATGATATAAATATGTTGCAGGGTTAGAAAAATGAAAAAAAGTTTTAGTTGGAGGCAAAGGATATGTTTGTAGGAATACACCAACATACTACTCATGTGAATTGTGTTATGCTTTACATTGGACTGTTATTGGGATTGTAGGGAAATGCTGCAATGAACATTTTATTCAAAAATGAAATATGTAAGTAATGTAGAACTGCTCATTGGACAATATTTCCTGACCAGAATCCACTGAGCAAAACCTCTTCCACTGTCCCACAAACACCCCTGTCATACTGTATGTATTACATTGTCACATTACCCTCATGCTTCATTCTACCTTCCCTTCGCTGTGGCTACTTCAGTGTTAGCCTACAAATCGTGCTGATGATCATCCTGCATCGCTGAGCAGTAAGGATTTTATACATAGTAGTAATGGCATTATTTTATGGCCATCATTTCAATGGGTTTTAGAATGGATCATAAAGCAAAACAGTTTGCAGTTCTCTCACAGACCCTCCGCTTCATAATGAAAAGCCAAGATCAGCTGACTGCTAACTCTATTTACAAGCTCACATAATTCCATTGTGGCAGCGCTATCAGAGTAAATACTCTTAGCCCAGTGATGCATACCCCCGTATAAAATGAAAGCAAGACGAGATAGAGGTCACATGACTGCAGAAACACCTTTTAAAACACTTAATGTGCCTTTGCTGATGTCCGAAGCATGTAGGTTATTACCACAGTTGTGTGAAAGCTAATTAATGGATAATTTGAATGATTTCCAGGATGCCTGGCTCGCACAGTCGGTGGCTTTGACCTTCGCAAACCTGATCATTTCTCACCCAGAGCCACTGTTTTTTTTTTTGTTTTCGCCAAGGCGGGGCGTCATCAGTATGATGTCTGCTTATGTTGTGTGATCCGACTTAAATTGAAATTCTGCCTTGAAGGGCAATATTAAAAGGGGTAGTCATCTGTGAAGACTGGTAAACCATAAGTCTAATATTACAATTGAATGTGAAAGCGTTATCATTCATCACATATTTCATAAAAATGAGGATGCTTCAATAAAAAAAATATATATTGCTCCCCTCAAATACACACAACTTGGTTCAGGCAATGCATAAATTTAATGACACATCTTCAAGATACCGTAGTCATTTTAAAAATCAAATTTCTGAAAAATGTAGTGCAGAGCCTGATAAACATCAGTGGAAACAAAGTAGAGCCTGTGCTAATACATCTAATGGAGATATATAAAAAAGACAGTACCCAATAAATTGAGACTGGAGCACACATTTCAAGGATTTTCTTTCTCTTTCCAGTGAGTGAGCGAGTGAGGGGGGGGGACCAGTAAGGGAATATCTTTTAATATCGCTTCAAGCCAAGATATCCCATTTAGACATCGTTCAAACAGTTATTAACAGTATTGATTTATGTTTGAGTGATTGGAAGCCAGGGGAGGGAGATGAAGTCAACCGTCGTGACCTCTCGCCTGGGGACGGAAACTGGCTGACACAGATCACGGCTGTCTCACATGTGAAACTGCTCCTGCCTGTGACATCTTAGATTACTGGATACAGGCTACAGTGTGATAACTGTGTGTATGATATTGAACTCGTCTTCACACCGCTTTCAAAACACATTGCTCTTTGTTGAAATATATCTGCTGTCACTGCATTCACAGGCATTTTGAGACAAAGAAGATGGGTGTTTGTCTAACAACTGTAACCAGAACTAGGATATAGACAATATATGTTTTATGATACACGCTGTGAGCATGTTTTTTTTTTATAAATTTCTTGGCAAAGTTGGCTGTGCATGATAGAATGCAGTACTTTGGATTTGCAACAATAAGCTGAATATGATGTTTAGAACACAATCCGCGCCAGCTGATGATGATAATCCCCTCTTATGTATATAGTGATGACAACATTTATATTCAGTGCTGTAAGCAGTAACAGTGTGAGGAATCACTTTGAAATCAGCTCATTTGTTTTCTCTATGCTTAAATAGCTGAAACAGACAGCTGACAGTATACTTATTTAATAGCAAAGTCTCTATATTATTTGGGGCATTTACCTCATCTCTCCTTTTTGGTTTACATGTATATCCCATTAACTCAACTGGAGGAGCTTAGCATACCAAATCTGTTCTTAATTATTTCTTATACATTCCTCAGAACCTCCTCCGGATTTGTAGTCTTGCCCACCCAAAATATGTGTGGAGTGGGCTAAAAACAGCACAATAGAAGATCATCTATTTCAAAGGCGGAACTGAGCTGTTAGAGATCATAAAACATTAGTGCGGCATGTCATTAGGTTATTACAGGCTTATCCAGTAATTATATTAAGTGCATTACCATGCAATCATTTAAAGAAAGAACCAGTTTCCAGAAATAGGATTTTACAGCCCTCGCATGACTTGCCCTCAGCAACCAGCCACAGGACAAAATTTCAATTAAATAGCTGGGGAACTAGACGGAGTTTGTAAACAAGGAATAAAAAGGTTTCTTTGTCTTAGAACAGTAGCTTTGGATATTTCACAAAATCCACTGTGTACGCCTAATATTTATATATATATATTTTTCTAAATGTAAGAGCTATCCCAAATCCAGACTTCTGTAAAACACTTTTAATGTTAAGTCAGACATGTTTGTTTGCATGGATTTAAAGGGGACTATAGGACTACAATCATTTGTCTTGGTTTATGAATTAAAAAGTACTACTTTGTTTTCACAATCTTTCATTGCAGCAACCACATTATAAGTGTGCTTGAAGACATGACGGTAAAAATGAAGTGATGTAGTTTACATCTGTAAAAAGGAATATGCATGCAGTAGAACTAATTGGAAGTTGTTGTTTCAGACTGAAATAACTTGTTCCTTTCCATCTCCAAACAAGAGGCGTTTCAGGCAGCGGTGTGAACTCTCAACAAGTTATTGAGCTTGCTGATTGAAAAAAAGTTTATTTTAAGAAATCAAACCCAGCCACGGAATTCTCCACAGTCAAAAGGTTAGGCGTTTGATCCAAGCACAGAGATGCTTTGAGGGAGAGGAAAAAAATAAATATTGTTAAATGAATACATGTTTGCATTCAGCCATACCTTTCTGCAAAGCACACACCCTTTGAAGTCTTGTTTGTTCGGAAACACTCCCATCTCATTGAGTCCAGGAAATTCCCCCACCGTACTAGCGCCTAGATTAGAGGTAGTAATCCAAACTAACCCCAGAAATTCAAAGAACAGGCTCAAAACTAATATTTGAGCTTATGTCTCACAAGTGAGCCCATTGTTAGTTTGTGACTCATAAAAACGTGCGTTGTCATCTTGAATCTGCTTATGATAGATAGAGCGATTCAAGCATAACTGCTGATCTTTCGCAAACATGGAAAACACTGCCTCAAAGAAGCCTCATATAATTCTCAACATGACTGCAACTGTGTGTTTTGGCAAGTGGTGACGCTTGTTGCAAGATTTAATAATGCACTTATTTATATGTTTAACCTCACATGAACAATACACACATTACCGGTACATGCACTCACAGACCACACAGTTCTTCCTATGTATGTGTCTGTCTATGTGTGTGTGTGTGTCTCACATGGCTGGCCTCAGTTTCGAGGCGGGGGAGAAAAGCGGAGAGGGAGCTCACATTCGCCGGAGCCCGCAGAAGATGATTCCAGATGATCCCTCGGCACGCCGCTGTCAGAGGAGGCCATGATGAATGAAAGGGCTCCAGTGGGCCTCACTGTTTATTTAGACCTCTTGTTTCTGACACAGTTCCCGCACAAAGAACCAGCGCTCAAGTGTCTCAGTATTAAAACATAACCTTACCAGACTACAATCACCAGGGGCTTTCACTTCCACCCCCCCACCCCCCCCCCCCTTTTTCCTAATCCAACAGAAAAGCTTGATTGTTCTCCATTGTGAAATTTGGGACTGAGACCTGTTCAGGACCAGCAGTGAGGGGCAGCCGACTGTGGAAGGCTTTCCAGTACATTAGGAGTATATGAAAGAGCCAGTGACCAGGCTTAGATTGATATGGCTGTGTCTGCACAGGACAACATATGGGAAAGCAGTAATCCTCTCTCTGAGCTGGAACTGTGGGTATTTTTCTTGGGGATTTGAGTACAGAAGAGACAAATATGGATTGCCCTGCGGTCCTGGAAATGGTGCAGACAGATGCTGGGACTTTGAGAATGCGTGTCCTGATAAATAATTGTTTCCTATCTGTCCCCTTTTCACATCCTTGCTGGCTGAGAAACTGTATCGCAGTGCACTTGTAACACTTTGCTCTGTATGTAGAATGCATGTAAAACATTCCTTCTTTCCCTTATAGGCATTCAATATTGCTGTTTTCCCTTTTTGTAAGCAGCATGCACATTTATAGCAGCTTTCTTTTTCAAGCGCGCAATTTCAGGTTCATCTTGTCATGGCTCCTTCCAAGCATATGTCAAACCCTCAGTGTTTTATTGTGTGCTGAGATCATGACAAATCAACATTTTGGAGTAGCAGTGGAATGATACACAAAGTAAACAACAGGTCTATTCAAGGTCCCCACCATGCTAAAAGCGACTTAACGTAAGATACACATGCTGTGCCTTAAGATATTGAGTTTGTGCTTTGTTTTCACTCCAAAATCACAAATGCGATGCAGATAGATGGGAGGACTGCCGATTTTGTCTGCAATAAAAACAACTGAAAAGATGTGATGCAACACTGTGTGTTTTAAATGCATCAAAGATGCCTTTCATTGAAAAAGGTTTTGTTAGATTGATGAAGAATGGCAAAAAAAATACGATCGACTAACTATGAATATGCATATGCAAAAAGCCAGAATATGACTCCAAATCCCTTTTCATGGGGGGGAAGGTTTCACATTTCTCTCCCGTTTATTAATTCCAAATCCTATTCATGGCAAGAGAATGGAGGTGAGTATAATTGTGTATTTTGTCAAATGTGATCAAATTAAATTGGAAGCGGAATGAATTCTGTGTATTTTTATGCTGGTTTTTCAGAAGTGCTGTCCTGGTTTTAAATCCCCAAGTCTCAAGTGGGCACATCACAAAACCAACACAGTTTGGCAGCAAGCTGGCAGTCTTTGCTCGTATGAGGCCCAGAATTTAATGAGCATGAATAATGAATACTACTCAACATGCTGGTGACTGAGTAGGCTGCCAGTTATTAGGTCAATGAAGGCGCTGTTTAGCAGGGAACGCTCACTGTCTCACTGAATGATGGACTCCCACCATCCGCGGATACTACACACTGGAAATAACTTTTCTAATGCGGCATATCAGCAGATGGCTAAGACACGTAGCACCAATTTCAAGTGAATCCTGTCCATGATGTCTGTTAAGACATTATGGTCCTAATGGTATGCGCTGTGGATTAATACTGTTTGAACTTTAAGTCTTGTAGCATTTTAAGTAAGCAACAAGCTGAATATAATAAGGAACTATCCACTAACAAGCTGTATAGATGCCTAGACTTCACATTACTCCTCTCAAAATAAACTGATGATTTTACAGCTCTGGTATTTAAATGATTGTCTGATTCTGTCATCTCCTTGGATTAAGCTGTTGAAATTTTATAGGAAAACATTATTTATTTAGGTACTGTCAAGTACTGATCCAAATATACAGTATTTCGCACCACTCAAAAAAAAGGAGTCCATCCTCTTTCTGTTACCGCAGTGATAAGTAAGAATTGTAAAACACACGTTACCTCGAACAACCTTGTAAATACCAAATTCCGATGCAGGGAGGTGCTTTTATTACCCTGCAGCTACAACTCCCATGCAATACAGGCTATGCTACTTGCAGAGGACTTAAAGGATAAAAAGAGTAGAGCAGGAGAGAAGTTGAGAGAGAGCATCAAACAGTAGCAGAGTGGCAAGAGCCACAGCATGCAGATCAAATGCTCCAAATCTGTCAATCACAACAGCTGTCATTTAAACAACCAGTGCATCGAACAATCTGATGATTAATTATTGACAATCTCCGTCTTTGTTGCTTTCTCATACCTTCTCCCACTCTGCCTGTCTCAGTGTTTCTTCCTTCCCTCACTCCTTTTCTTTCCCAAAGATTAGACACAGGCTCCAACATGAAAGCTGCCGACCTGTGTTTGGGTCTGTCACAAGTGATTTCGCTGCTGGTGCTGTGCCCCCACTCTTTATCGGGATATCCCCCCTCTCTCTCTCAATCTTTATCTCTCTCTCTCTCTTTCTCTCTCCATGTCTGTCCTTCCTATCTTCCCACCCTCTGTTGCTATGGCACCTGCCAGGTCGCCACAGGGACCCTCATATCTCCACTCATCCGCCTGCTCAACCCCAGTGTCGATTCTATCCAACCCAGTTTCATGTCAGAGAAAAGCAGGAGTAAGACCCCTTGCTGTTTAACACTCCAGAAGTTAACCGAGGTCTCTCTCCCTCCTCCCTCTTTCTCCCTCAGAAAGACACCTTATTTTCTCCAGGGGAAATAAAAAGAGAACATTTATGAAATATTTAAAGAAAGGTAGGTTTTTTTTTGTATAGAAATATGGATCATGTTCTATTGTGCTTACCGTTTTAGCCACATCTGAACAACTTCCAAAGTCACATTCTGTTTAACACTTATTTAGTTATCAATTTGTTGTGAAGCCAAGTAAAGTAACAACATTTTTGAAAGATAAGCTTTACATTTCTTTAAATTAATTATAGTGATACATATATTCCATGTATAATTCTCAGTGTAAAAGTCGATTATTATATGTATGTATGTACTGCTGCATACAGGTGTTAAACACAAATGTGACACAATTTTGTAAAAAAAAGGCCACCAATGTAATCTTAAACTCTGTTGACATCGAGAGAATTCGGAGACCAATGATCCACTTTATATGCAACCTACATGCACACATAAGGGAGCTCCAGTAGTGTCACTAATGAAGTAAGGAAATCTGAAGGCACTTATTTTATCATTACAATATTTACGACTTCATGCTTGTGCTTCACATTTCAGAGAATATATTGTATGTTTTACTTTAGTACACTTTTTACGCAAAAAGTTAGTATTTTGTATATTATGGTTTTGCAAAAAATATGTTTAATGTTTCATGTCTGTTATAGATTCATTTTAAAGATTAAACAACCAAACAGTGTGTAAATTAGTTAAAATTAGCTCCAATTTAACAACCTACAACAATGAAATAGACACATTAAAGAGTCAGAGATAATTATCCAGTAATTAAATGTATAATATAACACCTACAGAGGCAATTTTTCTGTATAATGAGTACTTTTACATTCTCATATTACTTCTATAATTTTACTTGTATCTGAACACTTATTACACCCCTGGCTTACTCACGATGACTGAATGTTTTCTGTAAATGAGGGGAAGGACATTGTGAGGTGGTTAAAAGACAGGATTTTTTGTTATTGTTATTCAGGTAGTACTACATAAAAAAAAGTCATCTGCATAGCTGTGGCTGCCATGTCTTTCAGACGACATCCTGTGACTAACACGCTGTGTGGGACCCATCGAGGTATCAGGCCCTTTTCTTGTCTCAGGCCATATGTTTCTGCTATTTCTGTCAGTAAAATCCCATTTACAACAACCACTGCTGGTTGTTTACAGAAGTTTATCTCCTCTGATACATTCCTGCTTATGTTTGCATGCTTTTTAGCCCCATAGATAATACATGAGCTTGCTCGCTTGTTTTTTAACGAAGGGGAGATGCTGCCATATGCATGGAAGAATAAACGAAGACCTAAACTGACAGCA